>NW_015506429.1:332107-350736 GCF_001515645.1 Sinocyclocheilus grahami | reverse complement strand
AGAGATGCACACAGACAGAGGCGCAGAGACACACAGAGAGACGCACACAGAGAGATGCACACAGACACACAGAGAGGCACAGACACACAGAGAGAGACGCTCCCACAGAGACACACACCCAGAGAAACAGAGACACGCACACAGACACACACACACACACACACACACACACAGAGAGAGACGCACACAGAGATACACACACACAAACAAACAGACACACACACACACGTGACCTGGTTCAGAGCCTCCATGGTGAAGTAGATGCTGCTGCAGGCCGAGGACAGAGACAGATACTGCTGAGACACCGTCTCCACTTCTTGCATGACGATGTCGGTTTCCTCCACTTTCCTGGTCACCTCCGCCGCCTCCTTCTTCAGGTTCTCCAGGGTGGTGATGATGGTGTCGTCATCCAGGATGCGACCCTTGACCTCATTCAGGGCCTGCAGCAGTGATTTTTCCAGCTGACGCAGACGCAGCTGGAACTCACCTGCACGGATTCAACAGAACCACGTTTACACACCAGCACTATTAATGATCCGACGGCACTTCCTGTGACACTCTCCGTCGCTCACCCTGCAGCTTCAGCAGGTCCGATCGCTTCTCGTCCACGTCCGGACGCTCGGCCTTCAGGACCTCGTTGAGACACTGGCTCTGCAGGCTGCTGCGGGTCACCGTGAAGTTCACGAAGGTCACACGAGAGCAAAGGTCAGGAGGGAACTCCACCTGCAAAGACACATCACAATTCAGCCGTTAATTTCAAATCTTTATTTTTCAACTTTAAAGGCAGATTTTTGCTCCCAAGTTGTTGAAACTAGACCGTTAATTGTGGTTTTAAACTACTCTTTATGGTCAGAACATGACAAGTCAAGTCAAGTCACCTTTATTTATATAGCACTTTTAACAATACAGATTGTGTCAAAGCAGCTTTACAGTATTAAATGTGACCTTTATTTTTCAACTTTAAAGGCAGATTTTTGCTCCCAAGTTGTTGAAACTAGACCGTTAATTGTGGTTTTAAACTACTCTTTATGGTCAGAACATGACAAGTCAAGTCAAGTCACCTTTATTTATATAGCACTTTTAACAATACAGATTGTGTCAAAGCAGCTTTACAGTATTAAATGTGACCATGGAGCACAAAACCACACATAAGGGTAAAAAAAAAAAAAAAAAAAGAGATTAATACATCATCTGAAATCTGAATAAATGAGCTTTCCATTGATGTATGGTTTGTTAGGATCGGACAATATTTGAAAATCTGGAATCTGAGGGTGCAAAAAAATCTAAATATTGAGAAAATCATCTTTAAAGTTGTTCAAATGAAGTTCTTAGCAATGCATATTACTAATCAAACATTATGTTTTGATATATTTACGGTAGGAAATGTACAAAATATCTTCATGGAACATGATCTTTACTTAATATCCTAATGATTTTTGGCATAAAAGAGAAATGTATAATTGTGACCCATACAATGTATTGTTGGCTATTGCTACAAATATCCCCCAGCGACTCAACACTGCTTTTGTGCTGCAGGGACACATATAGGAAAATAGTGTGCAATAATGCAAAAGGAAAATAGTAAACACTCAATTTTCAGTTAAATTACTTCAACAAACAACTTCACGTTCTTGAATTCTTTAAACTTTTTCAGTTACTACTCCTTAACAAAACATCTTATTAGAAAAAAATATTTTTTTAGTTTCTGCATGTTCTAACGAGTGATATTTCAAATCATGAATCAGGTTTGTGTGGCCTGAATTTGACGAGTATCTTCAGCACAGCTTGCAGTGCAGGCTGCAATATTAGTAATACTACATTTTTTCTGCTTGGTCTGATCTCTCTCTCAGACAGTGTGAGGCACACGAGAGCATTACCGTGGGGTCTCGTGTGGAGAGGAAGATGACGAAGGAAGGAGACAGATCGATGTCCTGATCTCCGAGCGTGATGAGCACTCGGCCGCCGGTCCTGCGCACCTCTCGGTTGAGCACCGGGTTCAGTATGGGGTCGTAGCTCTCCACGTCCTGACAGAGAATCAGCGACACACAGGCATTATTGAGCAAACGCCCAGACCCTGACAGATGAAGACAGAGCTGGACATTCCTACAGTAATAATGAGGCCTCGTACCTGCACCAGCAGAGGGTTGCCGAATCTCAGAGCGCTCTCCAAATTCTTCCTGAAGGCATCATCCAAAAAGCTGGTGCGGGTGATCTTTTTGTCTTTATATTCGTTCAAGATGAACTCCGTGGCCTGCCCTGATGGGTCGATGATGAGCGGATACCTGCAGAACACGACAGACACGTGAGAAATCAGCAAGAGTTAGGGCTGTCAAATAATAATTCAGATTTCACATTCGTCAAATTTAAAATAAAAATCCACATTCGAATGCAAAAAAGTTGCATTTGAATTTTAGGAGCGCGTCAAGGAAGCCGTATCAGGGGTGCACAAAATGCAATGATGTAAGAGTCGTTGCTTTTTAAATGCTTTTGTAAAGTTATTTTTATGCCTTTTTTTTATTTAGATAGGACAGTAGAGTGAGAGAGTGGAGAGCAGGACCAGCAAATGACCTCGAGACGGGAATCAAGTCTCAAACTCTCGGGAATTGAGACTTCATGGTGTTTTTGTCCCCATCGCACTGCATCTCATGTTTTTCAATGAAAAAGTGCTCTTTGTGATTGGTTTTCGTTCCTTTGTATTAAACGATGCATACATGATGCTGTTTTGTTTATAATTGTTTAAGCAACTTATTTTTGGTTTATAAACATTATGCACTTTTCACAGATAGCCATGTTATTTTATTGCTTTAATAAACATGCATTAGTAATATTTTGCTTGATGCAACCTCTTGGAGAGAAGACAAAATCGACTGAAATCATGCCTTTTAAATTTGAATGCAATTCAAATATTGATAATATTTAAGTGCAGAATTCTAATGCAGCTTTTCAGTCATTTTGACAGCCCTAGCAAGAGTCCTTCAGTAATCCACCCGTCCCGTCTCGTCCCGGCTCTCACCGGTTGAAGCGCTTCAGCATGATGGCGTTCTCGGTGCACAGGTCGTCAGCGGGCAGTGAGTTGGCCTGCCAGCGCAGCCTCTCGTCTGCATTGGACAGATACTCCGTCCTGGCGATGTCTGTGCGGAACTGGACGGGAGAAAGCGCAGGTTTCAATCGTACAGCAGGGATCTGAAGCGCTCAGTGCGCCAGCATCACATTCTCTGTACCTGAATGTTGGCCTGCTGGAGGTGATGGGACCAGGTGGTGAAGAGGTTCTGTCTCATCTGCTGGTCAAAGTAACCAGCGTAAGCGATGAAGGCGGCGGAGAGCAGACAGTCTCCGGCGATGGTGGACATCTGGTTCTTGAAGGTCTCGCTGGTCTTTTCCCATCGCTCTCTCTCAGCAGATAAACTCTTCAGCAGGGCTGTGCTGCGGTTCACCTGCACAGAGATTAGAAGACTAGTCAAGCTTAACAGACAGCTGTTCAGAGAATACTACAACTAGCCAGAAGACTAATCCACCACAGGTTTCTCTCAGGAACTTTTAAAGTCTTTGTGAACAGCGGTTTCCAGCAAAACAAGCTCTATGGTGAACATACTTCAAGAGGTTCTCGTCTTCTGTTCTTCAGAAATCACAGTCAAAGCTCAAATGTGAATTTTGATGCTGTAAACAAGCTGCTCAATTAGGATTACAAACTGAACTTAAAAAGCAGGAGCATTTGATGGTCTCTCCTGTTCTGCATTTACGTTTGTTGATTTAAAAGATGTGTTTATCCAAAAGTGACTTTCAAATGAGGAAGAAATTAAAAGAATCATTTGTTGGCTTAATTTTTGAACACCATGCCAGCTTCTTTGGCTATTTTCATGTCTAAAATCAGATTTAAGTTATTAAAAAGATAGAGTACCACTAAATAAGATCCATTTTTATGAAACTACATTTGGATTAACTTGATTAAAAACCTTTTCAATGGCATCAACAGAATAAACCACTTCCTCTAAGCAGCAGCAATATTGAAATGTGCTCATCTCAGTGTTTGTGGTCGTACCTTCGCCTCCACAGCAGCCAGATCAGCTTTGATGGCCTGCGCTTCAGAGATGAGCACGGCGTACTCCTCCTTATAGCGTGCGATGCTGTTCTCCAGATCCCGGATCATCTGCTCCACCTCCTCGGCCTTCGTCTTGTTGTCTTTAGCGTCGTCCTCCAGCTTCTGCAGCTCGTTCCTCAGCGGCTCGACCCGCTTCAGCATGTCTGCGTAATTCAGCTGAACACAGAGCCAGAGATCAGCAGCGAGTCGCCACGCTCGCGCAGAGCTTCAGCGGTCAGTGTCGTACCTGAGCGATGGCCCACTTGACCATCGGCCCGCAGGCCAGAGACGCCCGGTTCACCTGCTCGTAGTTGTAGCTGGGGTTGGACATGTAGTTCTTCTTCATCTTCTCACGGATGGAGTCACTGGGACGCAGGAACAGTGTGTTAGAATGAAGCCGACTGTGATTTCATCATGACACAGAATGAGGATGAACTGAAGTTAACATCTACACACATGATCTCGGGGATTCACTAAATCTCTGTCAGCCAAAACCCTTTGAGCTACAAGATTTTCTTGAAGTCCCCTTGTGACTTGAAGTTAATATATTTAAATCTGGGCTGTTGATTTAACATGTTTATTAGGTACAATTGATTGATTTTTTACAAGTTGTTAATATTCCGCTAAATTTGATATACTGCCACTATTGTCTGTTTTTGCTCAATTTGCAAATGAAAAGTTCACAAGAGCAGAACTGTTAAGTGTCTTCGATCAACAGACAGCGGTGTTTTTCCTTAGTGAATGAATGCGGTTTTGAACCAATCAAGTGAGTCAAAGACTCAGTGACTTGTTCATAAAGACAGTCACTTGATTCACTCCTGAATGAATCAGCTGTTTGAAGGAATCAGTTGAATGAATGACTCACTCATTAAGACAGTTGGCACTTTTGGTTTCATATTTATAGTATTCATTTCATGAATCAGTACTAAAGATACTTTTTTGTAATGTTTATTCAATGCTTTTCACATTTAACACAAATAAGTAATCTCTCTCAGCACAAACTGACGTGCGATTAATTTGCGATTAGATTAATTATATGCCACATCATGTAATCAATTAGATTAAAAACAGCCCTAATTTCAATAACTCAAGACATTCACATGTTCATAGTCAGTTAATGGTCACATGACATTTAGATTAAATATTCTGTTTAACTATTTTTAGAGTTAAATTTTGATCGTTTATTCTAACATCACATTTATGATTAATTATGTTTTCATCGACTCATGAACCCCGGTTTGGGAATCCATGCAGTGGCGTCTGAACGACACCGAGTCCGTCTCATACCTGAGAGGAAGAAGTATGAAGGATGATAATACCTCGTGTCCTCAGAGACAAAGTTGACTATGCTGGAGATGAAATTGTCTCTGACAATAACTTGTCTGATCTTTTTCCAGTCACTAGTTTCCTCCCCCAGCAGGAGGCAGATCGACTCTAGAGCCAGTTTAACGGCTGCCGGAGGGTTGGCCATAGCGCGAACCTCAACCAGATGCTGCTTCTTAATCGAGCTGACCGCTAGAGAGGGAATGGAGGTGTGTGGTTTAGGACCATGAGGACACATGGGTTCACGCGGGGGAGCAGAGCGGCTGTGGAGCCGGAAAGAGGAACCGTGTCACGTGACGAGCCAATCAGAGCTCCAGCCCATCATTCTGGGCCAGCAGTTAATTTGATCTTAAGTTTGTGTCTCGCGCAGAGACGAGGACCACGCTCGTCCTCTTTACACGCTACGCCGCCGCCGCTCCGCACCCCGCAGTCAGTCACCTGATCTCATCAGCAGAAAAGTTCACAATAGTGGGGATGAAGTTCTCGCGCATTATGATGGAGCGAATCTGCTTCCAGTCGGTGGTGCTCTCGCCCAGCAGCAGACAGATGGACTCCAGAGCCAGCTTGACTGCCGCCGGCGGGTTGGCCATCGATCGCACCTCCACTAAGTGCTGCTTCTTAATCGATTTAACAGCTAAACAAGCCACAAGCCGTGAGCAGAGGAAAGAGTGAAGACAGGAAGAGGTTAGCGCAGGGAAAAGACCACCGAACACCGCTGGCAAACACACACAAGACAGAGCTGAGAGCAGAAAGAAGGGAAGGAAATATCCACTGACGTCTCCGGCGACTGACACAGTCACAGCCGGTCACTAGGTGGCGCTTCTGGTTTTAGAGCAGATGTAAACAGTCATTCTGATTATTAGCCAAATGTTTCTCAAATATGGAGCGTAAACTCTTGACGTCAACAGCAGGTGTCATCTGGGCCCTCAAACCAGTGAATATTTCCTTAGTGGATCACAACTGACAGGAAAAAACATTTCAAACTGATACTGTATTTAATATTAAAGGTCGACCGATGTATCGGTTTTGTTGATTGACGGAACTATCGGCAAAAATCTCTCCCGATAGTTCTCCAGGTTGCGTCTGTTGCTGGAGCGGCTGAGAAGTGTCTGCTGTCATTATACAGAGCGAGAGCGGCCTCTAGAGGCGGAAATCATGGACACCTCCTGCTGTTTGTTTTGACACGTGACACTGCGCTGCACAGAGCGGGAAGTTTCAGACACGGATTTAAACGCAGCCGACAGAAATTCCTGCCGCGCCACAGAGCGCCATTCACATAGTTTTACATTAAAATTACATTAGTCCCAAATCACTGTTTAATGTACGTGATGACTTCACCCTAGGCTGTAAAATTGTGTATTGTGCATTTTACAGCAAAATGTTAAAGTCTGTATGCTTGATATAGAGAGCTGTAATATAGATCGCACTTTCTCTTTCCGTTTACTCCGTTCATTTAAACGCCAAACTTCAAACTCATCTATGCTGCTTTGTTCATTCTTGAAGTAAACTTTTTCCGGTTTGGTGATTAAATAAATGGTTTTAGACCGCCGCTTGAGTTGAACGCAAAGCATCCACTGTCTGTGTGTGTGTGTGTGTGTGTGTGTGTGTGTGTGTGTGTGTGGTACCTAGGGCTGCGACGATAAATCGATGTAGAATTGATTCGTGGATCGATTCTGAGATCTTGTGAATGCATCGTGATTCTGAGCTTATTCAATTTTAACAGCAGATGGCGCTCTACTCTAGTTTTTATCCACACACTCAAACACTCATGAAGAAGAGCTGAAGAGCGCTTGTGTGTTCGGCTGAGTCTGTAATTTCACCTCGGCTCAGAATGCTTTTATGACGCCAGATTAATTTAAACACAGCCCACTGTGAACACCTTTGTGATTCGCTTCAACCTTTATGAATTTTATGAATGATTATTTTATAGTTTTATATATAGTTTGTATTTTAGAGTAGAGCCGTTTCTAAAGCATGCAGCACCATCTGCTGTTCAAAACTAAGCTCAGAATAATTTTTTTTCTGCGACTAAGCGACTAATAAAATTTTGGTCGACTAACAGTTAGTCGACTATTAGGGGGCAGCCCTAGATAGAAGCAAATAAAGTGTGAGAGTACACATACAATATCCATATTTAATATGTAATTTCAGTGCTACGGCTTTTGTGTATTTAAAGATGGCCATGACTGCTGAAATGAAATGGTAATACTTTACTACATTTGTAACATTAAGATTAATTGTTCCTTGTTAGAGTGTGTTTATTCAAAATTTACTGTTACTAATACATTTTGAAGTTTCTTCTGATAACATTAAACTATGAATTAACTTAAATGATCAATATAAAAATGAATATTCATATTTTTATTCATTTACAAATTATGGTTCAGTAGTGTTTTTTTTTTAAATAGTAAAGAACTATTTTAGTTTTCGTTCAGTATCCATTTGAAAAACTATTGGTTGATTAATTGGTATCGGCCAGTGTGGTCCAACCTAACTATCAGTATCAGTAAAATCCGCTATCGGTCGACCTCTAGTTAATATGTGCAGATTTTTGCAACGTGAATCTGGACAAACAGCAGCACCAGCAGTGGAAGCGCAGAGGAGAGCGGAGCGAACCGTACCGTTCTGAGCCTCGATGACGGCCGGCTCCACCTGGTCCAAATCCTGCTTCACGCTCAGCTGCTTGACTTTAATCACTTCCTGCTGCTTGTAAACCGCTTCCTGTATATCCTGACTCATGACCTGTTAAGCCAAACAACACCAGTCAGGTTATTTACGAGAGCAGCGGCACAAGAGCACTGAAGCGATGTTCTGAACGACGACTCTTGCCTTCTTCTTCTCGGCCTCCTGCTGGTCTTTCACCATCTTCTTCAGCTTGTCGTTGGCAGCAGCGTTCTTGACCTCCAGCTCCTGACTCTTGATCCGCAGGTCGCGCCGCAGCTCCTCCACCTGTGACGTCACACGGTTAATAACGCTAAACGAGCTCATGCGTCTGCACGCGTGATGTCGTGTGAAGCGCGCACCTGATCGACGGTCTCTTTGATTTTGCGCAGACCCACGTTCAGATGCATCTGCTGCTCCTCCAGCTCGCTGCGCTTCTCGTTGAACAGGTTGGCGTAGTGGTTGATGAAGTCCAGGTAGTGTCGCGGGGTGATGGCCATAGTGCGGCCGCCGCGCTTCGCCAGACGGTTGTTAGCCTAACACACACACACAGAGAAATAAAGCATCACAGCATGCTCTGAAAGCAGTATGCACCTCATCAGACGGCGAGCGAGACGCTCTTCTGACCTGGTGCAGCGTCTGATGCACGAACACACAGCCGTTGATGATAGCCTCGCGGTGTGTGGGCAGCTGCGGCAGCTTGTCGTACACGGTGGGCATGTAGTCCGGCACTTTGTAGTTGGGCTTCTCCAGGTCCATCTTGCTGGTGAACTCTTTACCCACCTGTGCCCCACACACACACACACACACACACACACACACCCACACAGAGAGAGAAATAAAGCATCACAGTGTGCACTGAAACTAGAGCTGCACGATTCTGGATAAATTGAGAATCACGATTTTTTTGGTCTCAAATAGAGATCAAGATTCTCCCACGATTCTTACCTAAAAAAAAAAAAAGTGTAATTTATTAGAGGCTGTGAGAAAATAGTAATTGCTGCAATCTATTTAAAAGAGTTGAATTAATTTGCATGAATGAAAAATTGTAATTTATATATATATACATACTCGTATATATTTTACACTTTCATTAAAGTGTACTTTCATTTCATTACATTACGGAACCGGGAACACTTCCCATAACACCCGATGTACTTGCTACATCGTTAGAAGAATAGCATCTACGCTAATATTAGTCTGTTTCTCTCTTATTCCGAGGTCACCGTAGCCACCAGATCCAGTCTGTATTCAGATCAGATGGTGGATCAGCACCTAGAGAGGACCTCTACAGCCCTGAATATCAGCGGAGACCAGGACAACTAGATGAGCCCCAGAGACAGATCCCCAGTGAAGACCTGGTCTCAGACGGCCACCGGGACAAGACCACAGGAGCCAGATGAGTCCTCCGCACAATCTGACTTTGCTGCAGTCTGGAATTAAACTGCTGGTTTGTCTGGCCAGAGGAGAACGGCACACTATTTCCCTGTTTAATACTGTAAAGCTGCTTTGACACAGTCTGCACTGTAAAAGCGTTATATAAATAATGGTGACTTGACTTGAAGCGGTTTCTTACCTAAACATGCTCTAACTGGCAGCCCAAAGGCAGATTTGAATGCTCCGGTAAGACTTTTTCAAAAATTCAATAGACACTGGCGAATCGTTGTCATTTAGAAATCAGGGGCCAGTTGCATATACCACTTAGACTACTCTTAAAAAGTTAGTCATATATTTTTTTCTTTAAGGTTGGCCATAACTTTTTAAAGTCCATTATAAAAAGGGAGAATGGTCTAATTTGAATCCAAAAAGTAAGTTTTATTACCTCTTCGCAAACAACTAGTTGGTCGAATTAGTTAAGATGCCATCTTAACATAGTGGCTATGTTTATGCATCCGGCCCCAGATCGCGTGGGTGTCTGAATCGAGATTGCGATCTTTTGAAATCCAATTTTCACCAAAACCAAATTTCTTTAATGTATAGAAAAGGTATCCCCATTCTAGCCAATCAAATGCTTTCTCAGCATCTAATGATAGGACAGATATTGCGATCTTTTAACGATTAATGGTGCCGCTTTAACTGAAACCGATGTGAATCTCATCAGATGCTCTCTGACCTGGTGCAGCGTCTGATGCACGAACACGCAGCCGTTGACGATAGCCTCGCGGTGCGTGGGCAGCTGCGGCAGCTTGTCGTACACGGTGGGCATGTAGTCCGGCACTTTGTAGTTGGGCTTCTCCAGGTCCATCTTGCTGGTGAACTCTTTACCCACCTGATAGAGCGCTTCAGTGGACCAATCCCCAAACCAGTTGAGCACACACCTGAAGAGAAACACCATCAGTCCAGCATAAAAGCAACATCGGTTAGAGAAAGAGCACACAGGATTCGACATTAGCTGTGATTTTAACTGATGCACAAAATTAGAATATGACATAATAAAACTGCGAATAAAGCACTGTTTCCATCCCATGCGTTCAAAAAAAAAGAAAAAAGAAAAAAAAAAAAAAAAGAAGGTCACTTCCTGGGAACCTGGTGCAAAGCATCAATAATAAAAATTAAAGTTGCCTCAACCGGGGAAACGGTGTCTGTTTTCCTACATAAATGACTTGCACTTGATGAAAAGCAATAAACACTGTCATGTTATCTTTCGTTCGGATGCCTGAGGCAGTTATGGGAGGCGATTTGATATTTTTATGACAGACTTTGGCTCAGACATTTCAAAATTATTAAAGCATTTGAGATGGTGTGCAATGAGATCAGTGCACTGGTTAGTCCAGTTATCCAGTCTCATGATCTGCTGAGGCAAAAATCATATGACTTTTTTTGATATGCACCAAGGAATTTATTTAGTAAATGGGTTTCCATCGTAGTTTATGCATATCTTCTTACTGGATAAAACAATTATTTGACCCAAGAGCGCAAAAACTTTTCTGATGCACATTTTTAGAATTTACAAACACCATGGCATTTCCTTCCAGTGTTTTTTTTAAAGCAATATCCCAAAATTTGCATAAAAGTAGGTGGATAGTTAACAGTTCTTCATTTAAGCAGACATGTCCTGCATTCCTGTAGCTGAAACAGAAGATCACGACGCTAGCAATAGCAAGGTCATGGGTTTGATTGCCAGGGAAAGCATGAACTGATCAAATGTATGAAATGTATGGATGATAGCATGTGCCACAAACACACCTGTTGAAGAGGGCAGGTGAGGTGGCCGCTCTGTCCTTCAGCCCCTCCGATGACGGGTTCATGGTGAACACCACGTGCAGGTTCCTGATCACCTGACTGGTGAACCATTTGTACAGCTCCTCATGGGTGTCCAGCATCAAGCCCTCCTTCTGCGCTCCTTCCTTGCACTGCGTCATCAGGGTGGCGTATTCGTCGCCCTCGAACAGGCCGGGCACCTGCAACAGCAGAGAGCGGTCAGAACACACGAGGAGACGGAGAGCGAGTCTCCGTTCACGGGTCGCACCTCTCCGTTGGCCAGCAGCGTGTTCATGCGCTCCAGGAAGCCGGAGTCCAGCACGTTCGACTCGTCCATGATGAAGGCGATCTTCTCGTTCTTGCAGCCGGAGCGGCGGAGCACTGTCCGCAGGTCTTCGTCAAAGTCCTCGCCGGTGTATTTCCTGTGGACCTGTGAGGATACGATCGAGTTACAAAAGCCTCAAACAAAACTTGACAGACAATCAAATGTTTGCTTGCTCTAACCTTGATCTGATAGACAGTCAGTCCGTTCATCCAGGCCACGAAGCGGGAGAGCGTGGTCTTTCCAGCACCGCTGACGCCGATCAGGAGCAGGTGACCCTGCGGCTGACGGAAGATTCTGGAGGGAGAACATCAGCGTGACGTTACTGAAGCGTCAGCGGGGTGAAATAACAAACCGCTGTGTTTCTTCAGGCTCTCTGTACCTGTCGATCCTCAGCACGTGATCCAGAACCTCATTGAAGAGCACCAGAGGAACGTCCAGCTCCTCCTCGTAGAACACCTTCAGTCTGGCCTTCACATAGTCCCGCAGCTCCTCCTGCTCCACGGGAATGTAGTCCTGCAGGAGAACAGCAGAAGCGGTCAGTCGTATCGGAGTCTGCAGTGATGTCCAGAAGAGTTCAGCTCGGTCACTCACCTTGGAGAGCCAGTTGCTGTACAGGATGGGTCTGTTAAGGGCTTTGTCACGGTCGATGTTAGGAAAGTGTTTGAGGGCGACCATGTTTATGTTCTCATCTGTCCAGCGTCTCTCCTCATCCTCCACCAATCTGCCGGGAGAATCAGTTCAATCCGTGTGCAATGTCACAAGAACGAACACATACTTATAGGTTTGCTGCTGATGCACATTTTGGTACGCTCTGAAATGCAACATTGTTCCAAAACAGGAACCAAAATTGCAACAGTGATCTACAGGTCTGAAAAGAGCCTTAAAGGGATAGTTCACCCCAAATTGAAAATTACGCCATGATTTACTCACCCTCAAGGCATCCTAGGTGTGTATGACTTTCTTCTTTCAAATGAATCCAGTCGGAGTTATATAAAAAATGTCCTGGCTTTCCGAGCTTTATAATTACAGTGGGTGGATTTTTTATTTTTTTTTAATAGTCCAAAAGAAGTCCAATAAAGCGCATCCATCCATAATAAAAAGTGCCAAAGTTTCTGTACTTTAGCAAAGGCAAACCAGTCTCCTCTTGGCTTGTATCGAAATCCTCATTTTCTTTACAAATCCTCGTTTCGTACTTCTAATTCGTGACTGGCGTTTTGTTTTGCTCTCTCCGCTGCGCTTCCTCGTTCATCACGAATCAGCTGACGCTACGCCGACATCCTACATCATCTGCCGGAATGGTGTTCCATTGTGAATGCGCGTACGAGTTAGCATCAGTTCAATCCGTGTGCAATGTCACAAGAACGAACACATACTTATAGGTTTGCTGCTGATGCACATTTTGGTACGCTCTGAAATGCAACATTGTTCCAAAACAGGAACCAAAATTGCAACAGTGATCTACAGGTCTGAAAAGAGCCTTAAAGGGATAGTTCACCCCAAATTGAAAATTACGCCATGATTTACTCACCCTCAAGGCATCCTAGGTGTGTATGACTTTCTTCTTTCAAATGAATCCAGTCGGAGTTATATAAAAAATGTCCTGGCTTTCCGAGCTTTATAATTACAGTGGGTGGATTTTTTATTTTTTTTTAATAGTCCAAAAGAAGTCCAATAAAGCGCATCCATCCATAATAAAAAGTGCCAAAGTTTCTGTACTTTAGCAAAGGCAAACCAGTCTCCTCTTGGCTTGTATCGAAATCCTCATTTTCTTTACAAATCCTCGTTTCGTACTTCTAATTCGTGACTGGCGTTTTGTTTTGCTCTCTCCGCTGCGCTTCCGCGTTCATCACGAATCACTGGAGCTGATGCTACGCCGACATCCTACATCATCTGCCGGAATGGTGTTCCATTGTGAATGCGCGTACGAGTTAGCGGAGGCTAGAGATTACCGTTTATAATGTTTTAAATATGGATATTTTTCTTACAAAAATTCATGGATTCGCTACAGGAGGCCTTTATTCACCCCCTGGAGCCATGTGAGGCACTTTTTGTTATGGATGGATGCACTTTATTGGACTTCTTTTGGAATATTGAAAAATAACACCCATTCACCGCCACTGTAAAGCTTGGAAGAGCCAGGACGTTTTTAAATATAACTCCCGATTGTATTCATCTGTAAGAAGAAAGTCATATACACCTAGGACGGCTTAAGGATGAGAAAATCATTGGGTAATTTTCATTTTTGGGTGAGCAATCCCTTTAAGCTCACCGGTCCTGGAAGAGTCGCAGTGCTTCGTGAGCCCAGATGCGAATCAGACCCTCCACAGGCAGCGTCTCCAGCGGCCGCAGCGCCTCAAAGATGCCTCGGACCCAGCGGGTCATCTCTCTCGGGGAGTAGATGTAGTGCGGCTGCGTGTCCTGAGTGAACCGCTCCTGCTCAAACACAAAGCAGTCGAGATAAACTTTTCATCAGCTCAGGAGACGAACCCATGAGCGTTCAGCGGTTTAAATGCAAACCTGAGACATAGTGTAGAACTCGACCATGGCCGCCGTGAGCGGCTCAGCAAAGGTCCGCAGCGACGGGATGAGTCTGAGCATGGCTCTGTTGAAGGTGCCGTAGATCTGCGTGAGCGAGGCGGGGCCGGGATAGTCCACATACACCACTGGCACGTGACGCAAAAACCTGTAAACGCTCACACGAGTTAGGCCAGGACATCACTGGACACTAGGGCTGGGCCACATGCCAAAAAAATTACACCTTGGTTTCTACGATTTGAACTTGAAAATTTAAGTACAACACGATTCAAGTAACTTTTTCTTCATTAACCCTCTAGTTAAAGAAAATTCTATTCCAAGTGCAGTGAAGTCAAGGAAATTCAAATTTAAAATGACTGAAGTTATAACACCAGTAGAATATTAACTATAAATGTTCTGTAAAAAAAATGAACAGCAGCTTTCATCATGATACAAACATGAAATATCAGACATACAGTGCTGCCCACTAATATTGGCACCCTTGGTAAATATGAGCAAAAGGGGGGGGGGGGGGGAACTCACATTACGAAATAGATGTTTTTCTCCAATGCACGTTAGCTACCACAAAAATACTAAGCAAGAAAATCATGTTTTGCAGTGTTCGAATTAATGAATAAAATTGGAAAAAATTGCCCAACCCTACTGAACACGTCTACTGAACACATGTATTTATTAGCGGTGATGACGACAGCCGAACCTGTACGAGAGCGGCTTCCTGCCGGGGTCTGTGGGAGGGTTACAGGCCCCGACGAACTGGATCCGCTCCAGCTTCACCCAGGTCTGGTCTGAGGTGCGGTAGAAGCCGCCGTGCTCCACCATCTGAACACAACACAGCACGGGTTACACCGCAGACAGACACACAGCAGGAGCCGGACTCAGCGAGATGCTCGCACACGCACCTGTCTGATGAAGGAGATGACCCGTTGCGTGCCGTACTTGTCCATGTCGGGCAGGTTGATCTCGTCGCAGAAGAGCACCAGCCACTTACCCAGCTGCACCGGAGCCAGAACCACGCCGTTAGGAGTCCTGCGGTACTCGCAGTAATGATCGAAGGTCTTCAGCAGCAGCTCCGGAGTCGTAGCGCTGGAGAAGTTCAAACCCACCACCTGGAGAAAACACATTTCACAAGTGACCAAGCAGTCGACCCAGCATCACATCACAGAACACAGCGGTGCCAGTGGATCTGCTTTAGGAACACTGCATTGGTTCATCTGTAGGGCCCTATGAGTTCCACGATGTCGAAACACCGAATCCAATCATAAAAACAGAAATTACTGTATAGTGTCACAGAATTTGCCAAATTTTGGATGGATACAGCAATAGTAGATCGGTACACTTTAATCAAAACACAATATGGACTAGTGTCTGTGAATATTAAGCCGCATTTAAATATGAATCCTGTGTGTTCTGCGTGTCTCGGAGGTTTCGTTTACTTCACTTTACTGCCGCCTCAATATATGAACACACGAACATGATCTCTAGAACTGCTCTGAGAGTCGCTTCATGAGCATTTCACCGTTTCTTTTGAGCAAAACTATCGTTATATCATAAACAAACAGAAACCTAAAGGTCTTCACAGCAACCCGTCAAAATAAAAGTTTGGTTTAACTTGAAGAAACCGTGACAGAAATATTACTTAATGTAATGATAGTACTGCTACTAATAATAAAATTAAAACATTATTTTGGAAGGAACATTTAGCAGAATAAATATTTACCAGAAAAATGTAAATGAATAGTATTTCTGAAATATATTTTTTTTATAAAATAAATTAATTAGAGATACTCTTTTGATAACTAATATTTAATGAAACTATTCAAATGGAATCCAGAAAATTTATGGAAAACAGAATTTAAAATAGACAATAAAACTGAATATTTCATATCACCCTGAAAACTAAATTTCTGTTAAACTTTTAATAAATTGCTGTTTAATATTTTAAGTTTCACGATTTCAAATAATTAGACATGCTTTTTGATGAATACAACTTAAATTTAACCATTAAAACAGTCTAGAAAATAGAAAAAAACGGAATCCAGATAAAATGTAAAATGGAATTTAGAAACAAAATAAAACAATGTGAATAAACTCAGACGGATTTCATAGGGCCCTACATCTGTAAGAAGAGATTCTGGATTTCTGAACGTAATCCGCTCCTCACCTCCATGTCCGGCAGGGCTCTCAGGGCACTGAACAGGGTCATGGTTTTCCCGGAGCCCGGCGGCCCACAGAGCACCAGAGGCTTGTGTTCGGCCAGCCAGGTGTAGAGCAGAGCCTCGTGACGCACCGTGTCCAGAGTGGGCACCACCACGTCCGGCGAGGCCACCTTGTGCGTCTCCACCTCGATCTGAGGCACCTTCACCTGCCAGGACTGCCACTCGCCCGTGATGGACACCTGACGGATTCAGAGCAGCGTTAGAGTCACACTCAAACATCACACTCCATCTGAGACTGCGTCTGCTCGCACCTCGTAGTCGATGATCGGCACGTTCGGCGCGGACGGGAGAGACACGGTGGTGATGCGGCGAATGTATTCTCCCAGCTCCGCTCGCATCTTCAGCCTGCTGTCACCCGAGAAGGACCACAGCACCGCGTAGATGAGGTATTTCTGCACGACAAAGTTTAAAGGTTAGCACCTGTTTGTCATATCTGACCCTGGAGCACAAAACCAGTCTTATTTGTAGCAATAGCCAACAATACATTGTATGGGTCACAATTATACATTTCTCTTTTATGCCAAAAATCATTAGGATATTAAGTAAAGATCATGTTCCATGAAGATATTTTATAAATGTCCTACCGTAAATATATCAAAACTTAATGTTTGATTAGTAATATGCATTGCTAAGAACTTCATTTGAACAACTTTAAAGATGATTTTCTCAATATTTAGATTTTTTTGCTCCCTCAGATTCCAGATTTTCAAATATTGTCCGATCCTAACAAACCATACATCAATGGAAAGATTATTATTCAGCTTCAGATGATGCATACATCCCAATTTAACAAAATTGACCCTTATGACTGGTTTTGTGTTCCAGTCACATTTAATCTCTGATTCTGAACTGAGCTGGACGATGACATCATCAATGATGAACTGACTTTAACTGATAAATTAGTTTATTATTGTCCTTTTGTATTATTACACATTATTTTTCCTATTTAATACTGTAAAGCTGCTTTGACAAAATCTGTATTGCTGAAAGCGCTACACTGCAACTACATTGATTCCTAGTATTTCTGTCTGGTTTTCTAGTATTAATATCTAAACATTCTTCAATCAGGAAGCATTTACTTGACAAGTAACATGACTTAAGATATTATGTCTTGTTTTCTGTAAAAATTATAAATTGTTAGTTTTAGCTTAAAACAAACAAAAATATCTAGCAGTGGGGTAAGAAAAATAATTGTTTAGCCTTTTAATAATTTTTCTTACCCCACTGGCAGATATTTTTGTTTGTTTTAAGCTAAAACTAACAATTTATAATTTTTACAGAAAACAAGACATAATATCTTCAGTCATGTTACTGGTCAAGTAAATGCTTCCTGATTGAAGAATGTTTAGATATTAATACTAGAAAACCAGACAGAAATACTAAGTAAGAGAATCAGTTTTTGCAGTGCATATAAATAAAGCTGACTTGACTCGTCCAGGCGTGCCGCACCTGCATGTATTTCTCCAGCTGGTCGATGGGCATGGGGAAATCATGGTGGTTGTTGTTGTAGAGGGCCACGTTGCGGCAGGCCTGATGCAGCATGGAGAAGAGCGAACTCAGCGAGCGCAGACGCGTGAAGTCCATGATGTGCTCCATCTTTGACGCGTGTTCCAGAGCTTTGATCACCAGACCAGTGGAGGTGAAATACGGCTGGAGAACTGCAGCAGCGTCTCTCTGGATCTGTGGATTAAACACAAGAGGCTCTAAAAACTGACAAATACAAGCATGAAGGACAAACTGAGTGATAGCAGAGAAGGACGCAAGATAAACGTCATGCAGAACGGGATTATTAGTTATCAGGGCCGTGCTGGAAAACTCAGATTCTCAGGAAGGATCAGATTCTAGATCCTTATTTCAATGTTTATAATTTAACCATACAAAGATACTGTATCATATTTGAAAAATTTCTAAGGCCTCTAAATTATCGAACTCTGCTCTTTTAGTGTAATTGTAGAAATGTCCAGCTTCAGCTGGAGCTTCTCGTGTCAGATCTGAACTGATTTTGATCAAGTAAAGGTCAGAATAACTGCAGTAATATCTCCAGATGAACACTTACTGCACTGAAGCAGCTCAGCTTTACTTGATTCTCCATCAATCATGTTTTAGAGTCTCAAATCTGATCCTCAGGATCTTTTGAGGAGCGTTTGTTTCCAGAAGCTTTACTTTCACTGTTCCTCAGCGGAGGAATGATCTTCACAAGCCTCCAGAACATCTCACATCTTCTGAGGAGCCTTTATTTCTTCAGCTCTCAATCACTGCATTATATGTTTGGAGCATTTCACTCTCATCT
>NW_015506429.1:313708-331972 GCF_001515645.1 Sinocyclocheilus grahami | reverse complement strand
GGTAAAAGTTTTCAGCTAAGAGTTTTCTCTTGAAACCTATTCACAAAGCTGCGGAGACAAACTTGTACTAAGGAATAGTGAGAAGTCTTAATCTCAGATTAAGGGGCCGGGGCTGAGCTCGTTGCTATGGGTGATGTCAGCATGCTTATTAACTATGCACACAGTGATTGGCTGATAGTCTGTCAGAGATTTATTCATGGAAATATTGTAGAACAAATAAATAAAGGTTTAAAAATAAAAATATGTTTATTGACACATTCAAATAAAGATATTAAGATGCAGGCTAAGTGTCACTAATTAAACGAGTATATGTTCAGCTAAGTGTCAGCCTCTTACACGTGTGCTTCTCAAACAATTAGTGAATATGCATATAAACAGCCTTTTAATTAACAGAGTAGAATAATCATGGCTGATAGTAAGACACGCAAACGTAAAACCGCTAAAAGAACAGCGGTTACTTCTTGTCCAGCTGCTTAATGAAAACAAGGATATAATCAAAGGAAAATATGGAGTTGTGATAACCTCCAAAACCAAAGGTGATGCCTTTTTAAAAGCTCATTATCGTCAAACGTTTCTAAAACGTTTACGTTCCGAGGCAGATTGCGGGCAGCAGCTATTTTAGGATAGTTTGTGGCTTAGGACTCCGGTTCACTTCTCCTAACGTTTCACAGATTTAGGAGCTAGTTTTAGCGCTGAAACGCTTTGTGAAACACTCTTAGAGCTCAAATTTAGGAGTCCTACATTTAGGACTGACACGCCCATTATTTTTAAGAGTTTCTCCTAAATCGGCGGTGAGCTACTTTTATCCTGAAGATGTTTTGTGAACACAGGCCGATGGTCAGATCAGCTGCTCCATACGTTGGGCGGCAGGCTGAGACGCTCTCCGTTGGGAAGGGTCAGGAGTTTGTTGTCGTCCAGCACAGAGTTCAGATTCTCCACCCACTCCGGATCCACGTCACCGTCAAAGATGATCCACTGCCGCTTCTGCAGCTCTCCGCGAACGTTATCGATGATCCTGAACGAGAGCGCAAACACAGCACATGAGGAAAAGTCAAGTCGCCTTTATTTATATAGTGCTTTTAATAATACAGATTGTGTCAAAGCAGCTTTACAGTATTAAATAGTGTGTAATAATGCAAAAGGACAATAGCAAACACTCAATTTTCAGCTAAAGTCAGTTCGTCATTGAATTCAGTGATGTCATCGTCCAGCTCAGAGCATCGTAAGCCCAAGTTAATCGTAGCTTCATTGGAGGCAATGGGTCTACAATGTACTTAGGTTTACGATGCTTTTGGGAAATGCAGCTCAGTTCAGTTTAAACAGCGTCTGTGCAATCAAGTCAACAAAATCGCTGGATATTAAGTGTCCTCAACTAAGCAAGCGAGGAACCGAAACGCCATCGGTGACAGAATGGGTTAGGGTTAGGACAGAACAAACCCAAAATGACGATCAGAGCAGTGATGAGATGAGGACTCACTTTCTGAGCACGTGTGTGAAGAGCCCGTCTGTCCACTCGCGAGTGTTGGGGTCCAGCGTGCCGTACAGGTGGTCTTTGCTGATGGCTTTGGGGTCGATGATGTGAGCAATGCCCTCCAAGCCCTCCAGCCTCTCCAGGGCTTTGAGCAGGACTCTCCAGGCCATGGTCTTCCCGCTGCCCGATGGACCGACCATCATCAGCCCGTGATTGATCTGCGTGATCTGATAGAGCTGCAGCACCTGAGGAGAAGAGCAGAGAACGGGTCAGGACTCGTGGCTCTCTGTGCGTGTGCTGTACTATGAAGCGCATCTTACCTTTTCCACCCACATGCTGCCCACGTCGTCTCCGTCTCCGTACGTGAGGTACATCTCAGCGCAGACCTTCCTCAGCTCCTCTCGCAGCGCCGTCATCTCTCCGCGCATGTACTGGACGCCGGGGAACACGTCAGAGAGCAGGCTGAAGAGCAGCGGGATGTCCTCGGCCACCAGCTTCGGCACCATGGTCTCACACACGCTCTGGATCAGAATCTGAGGATCGAGCGCATGAAGCGCGGTCAGAGATCACCACAATAATAACCAGCGCTGGGTTCACTCTTCAAACTCACGTGACTCAACATGACATCAAACCGCACTCCATTTCCTTCATTCCTGTTCCTGGACTAATCATGAAAGACTTACCAGTGCATCAGTTCGTAAGCTTTCATCAAAATGATAATAAGATTCCAAGAAATAACATCTCTACCGAAGCCTGAATTTGTCACCAAACTTAACTTGATCATTGAGAAAAAATAAATAAATAAAAAGTTGGATATGTGTCCTGCTTCCATCCACATACATACAGTATATTCATGTAAAGCAATTAAAACTATATAACAAATCTCAACGGCTTGATTATTTGTATCGTTTCAAAATGTATATTATTGTTCAGCTCTAAACTGCTACATTCAACTATAAGGCATGAAGATATTATGAACATTAACATGATTTTACATAAGAATGTTTTGAAACGAAGTGTTTTGTGAAAAGAGCAATAGAAATAAATGACTTGAAGCCCTTTTATTCTTTCAGGATCTCCTGTAATATAGAGACACGTTTAACCGATCAGCTCTCATGCTCTTGATTTGGAAACGCGTCACATTACAGCAGTACAACAGCCTTGGGTTTCAGGCTCGGTCTGCTTCTGTTCGCTCATCTCACCTCCTGCTCCGGAAGGTTCTCTGCGATCTCGTTCTCATCCACGTCCTCGCCGCGCTCACGCTTCTCTCTCTTGATCTTCTGGATGCGTTCTCTCTTGACGTTCCCGGCGCTGATCAGCACGCTCTTGAGCGCTCGCAGACCGAAGTCATAGTGAGACTGAGACGACAGCTGCTCGTCACACAACCTGCAACCACAGACCAAAGCAGGGTTACGTTACCACTTCACACATGCACAACAACAGCTGAAGCAGACGGAGACGCACTTGAAGAACGGGACGATCTTCTTGGCGAGGATCTCAGCGGTGCGGAAGCCCTGAGAGTACAGCATGACCTGAGCGATCAGCTGCCGGTCCGGTTTGGTCATGGCCAGACTCCTGAAGAGCTTCTTGAGGTTATCGGGCAGGTTGGAGCGTCCGGCGTAACCAGGGTTCATGGTGATGAAGATGGCCATCTCAGCACTCACCTTCACCTGTTTGTTCAGCAGCTCTGTGGTGACGGGCACACCTGAACACAGAAGAGCAAAGCCACACTGCTCATCATCCGTTTCAGTTCAGAGTCGATGATGATGTTCTGATCTATATCATGAAGGGCTACAATGATAAATCGATCGGAGACCTTCCGAATGCATCACGACTCTCTCTGGAATGGATTCTGAGCTTATTTTAACAGCAGATGGCGCTCTTCTCTAGTTTTTATCCGCACACTCAAACACTCATGAAGAAGAGCTGAAGAGCACTTGTGCGTTCGGCTGAGTCTGTAATTCCACCTCGGCTCAGAATGCTTTTATGACGCCAGATTAATGCATCATAACACCCTTGTGATTCACTTCAACCTTTCAGAAATTTTAGGTTCAAGTGTGTGCAAGGATTTGGCTGTTTCTGAAACATGCAGCGCCATCTGCTGTTCACAACTAAGCTCAGAAGCGACTCGAGAAAGAATCGCGATGAATTCGGAAAATCTCATTGAATCGTTTCTCGATTCGCAATGCATCAACTTATTTTCCCAGCCCTAATAGCGTGCACGTACTGCAGTCTCGGTTGGGGTTGCTGTGTTCTCTCAGCGCCACCTGGATGTACTGGACCTGCTGAGACACGGCAGACAGCATGCGCTCCTCCAGACGGTTGAACTCGTCGAAGCAGCCCCAGGCTCCCACCTGACACAGACCCACAAAGATGCGGCCCATCGCCTGAAACACAAGACACCGTCAAACCCCTGTGATTAAACACCGGTTATTGACCCCCGACACCAATCCCGTGACACCAGTCGCACCTGGAAGTC
This sequence comes from Sinocyclocheilus grahami, assembly GCF_001515645.1. Classification (NCBI taxonomy): domain Eukaryota; kingdom Metazoa; phylum Chordata; class Actinopteri; order Cypriniformes; family Cyprinidae; genus Sinocyclocheilus; species Sinocyclocheilus grahami. The sequence continues at coordinate 328,022 of NW_015506429.1, read as the reverse complement.
AAAGGTCTCGTCGCAGTTGAAGACTAGGACGAAGCGGCCCAGCTGGTGACCCAGAGCTTTGACAGACTCGGTCTTCCCCGTTCCAGCAGGACCTACAGAACAAGAACGTCATCATCACTGCATGCATTCAGCTCACGTGTGTGCATCTATGAGCTCGATGAGGATTTTAAAGCTCAAATTTAAGACTCAAGACCTGCGCAAATAAAATTAATACCATATGAGCGGGGTACGGCAATGTCTATAACAACATCTGTGACTCCGGAGCACAGAAGCAGTGTTAAGTCGCTGGGGGATATTTGTAGCAATAGCCAACAATACATTGTATGGGTCACAATTATCCATTTTGATTTTATGCCAAAAATCATTAGGATATTAAGTAAAGATCATGTTCCATGAAGATATTTAGTAAATGTCCTACCGTAAATATATCAGAACTTAATGTTTGATTAGTAATATGCATTGCTAAGAACTTCATTTGAACAACTTTAAAGATGATTTTCTCAATATTTAGATTTTTTTTTGCTCCCTCAGATTCCAGATTTTGAAATATTGTCCGATCCTAACAAACCATACATCAATGGAAAGATGTATAAATCCCAATTTAACATATTGACCCTTATGACTGGTTTTGTGCTCCAGGGTCTCGTATTAAAACTGTAAAATGACTGTAAAAAGCATGATTTACAGTTAAGACATGTTTTCCCCAAAACAAAAGGTTTTATAAAATGATACACTTCACATTTCAGCCTTTAAACTATTTGTAAGAAAATGGATGAGTCAGAAGTATTATAATATCAATTTAAACAATTATCAATCAATCATTATATTAATTAAATAACAAATGCATTTCACGGTTTAGATTTGTATAATGCATTATCTTCTTATTGATCCACCAGTTCACATTTACAGCTCTGCGTGTTTGCAGGGTTGATTTTCGCATTGGTCTGAACAAAAACAACAGGCTTACTGAAAATGCACATTCATTCTCTGCCAGCAGGAGGCGCTTTCAGAACAGCAGAAATATTTACATTTAGTCATTTAGCAGATGCTTTTATCCAAAGCACTTACAAATGAGGACAAGGGAAGCAATCCGAATCAACAAAAGAGCAACGATATGCAAGTGCTATAACAAGTTTCAGTCAGCCTAACGCAGCACACTTAAGATTTTTATTAATTATATAATAAAAAGAAAACCGATAGAATATAAAAAGAATAGAGCAAGTTAGTGTTAGAGGCCTATTTTTGCTTTTTGTTAATTGTATAATAAATAAAAAGAAAACAAATAGAACACAAAAAGAATAGAGAATAGTGTTAGATTTTTTTTTTTTTTTAAGAAAACAAGCAGTTAGTAAATGAATAGAGTGCAAGTCTAAAAGAGGCAAGTGTTTTTTTTTTTGTTTTTTTTTTAATAAAGAATAGAGAGTGCTATAGTTAGAGGGTCAAATAAAGATGGAATTATCAATTATGGAATATAAAATATAACCGTTTCCCCGGTAACGGCAGTACACAAAGCAGCACAGCAGCTGACTTCATAGCCTTTTGAAGTTTAATCGTCACATTAAGCCATATCGCAATTTTGGTCTTTCCGTCCACAAATTTAATACCTCTTGAAATCATAATTAAGACTTTCTTACACAATGCAAGACTCTTTATGGCCTTAAATCTGATACAACTAAATGCAAGACTTTAAGGGCCCGGTGGAACCCTGTCCAGCAGGAAAGGTGAGACTGACCGAAGGGCGATCCTCCCAGACGGGCCTCCAGCGCCTGCGTCATGGTCAGGTAGCAGCGGTCGGTCAGCGGCGTCTGCACCAGCTTCTCCTGCACACCCAGGTACTCGAAGCCGTAGTTGAACTTAGCGTTGGCCATCTGAATGGAGAGCTGCTGCAGGACGTCGGTCTGCTTGGGGTCGAAGTAGAAGCGCATCTGGCTGAGCCACTCGAAGGATTTAGGGTTGTCGATCTTGTTCTTGATCAGAGTTCTGGTCACGTCTCTCTGGTGCACCAACTCCGTGATCTACGAATGAAACACACGAGTCACGAACACGTCTGCAGCTCCAGATGATCAGACAGTGAAGTAGAAGCGCATCTGGCTGAGCCACTCGAAGGATTTAGGGTTGTCGATCTTGTTCTTGATCAGAGTTCTGGTCACGTCTCTCTGGTGCACCAACTCCGTGATCTACGAATGAAAAACCCACGACTCACAAACACGTCTGCAGCTCCAGATGATCAGACAGGACTCACGATTCAACTCGCCATTCTGATGCTGAACAAACTCGAACTCTAAGTAAATATCTGCATCTGTGTGTGTATGTGTGCATCAGAAGGACATCTTTGATGGTCTTAAAAGGGTCTGTGCAAAAAATCTGCAATATAACCAAGTAAAGACCAATTTAAGGAATGAATTGAAGGGAACACTGTACATCAATATTTTCTCTAAATGAAAATGTCTAGGGTGAACTCCGAGAACCCAATTAATTTAAAAGGAAAACAAGTTTATTTTTCTGACCAGATTGGCAGATATTTGTTTGTTTTAAGCAGAAACTTGATTTTGTTAAATTTTTCAGAAAACAAGACTTTGTTCAATTTGCGTCTCCAGTTAATGCATCTTGATTTAAGGATGTTTAGATATTTGTACTGGAAAACAAGACACAAATGCAGAGGAAGATATTATTCTTTTGTAGTGAATGCAACATTTAATGCCATGACTTTTGATTTTAAGACTTTCTGCTCTGATCGAAGACATTTTTAAGACCCACAGAAAGCCTGGCGTTGCTGTTTTTGCTTGTTGCGTTGTGTTAGAGCACTCGCATACGAGTCAATAATCTGTCCTGAAAACAAATGTAATGGACAGAAACTATAAGAAAGGCATGACTGTTTTTTGCACCATGATTAATCTCCAGTTTCACAGTTTCTCAGCACACGCACACATCCACACGAGCGTCTGACTCCTCACCAGGTGCTCCAGCTTCTTCCTGCGCAGCGGCGGCTGCTCCATCAGAACCGTGTCGGCCAGCAGGTTGAGCGTCGCCTTCACGTTGGCCAGCACGGCCTGCATCGGACCCATGTCTTCCCCGCCACCGATGGTGGTCAGAGCGCTCTCCACGTTCTCAGACCAGTCGATCTGAGTGGACAGAACCACCAGCTGGGCCTGGACGCAGCGGAGACGGAGGTTAAGCACTCATGAAGACATGTACAGACACTGGGTTAGTCTCAGAGGACGGGTCACCTGGTATCGGTCGATCCAGTTGATGTAGGTGCTCAGGTCGATGCCCGTGCTCTTGTTGAAGGCGCCCACCTCCGTGACGGACTCAGCCAGCAGCTTAGCCAGCGTCACCCGCATCTCACGCTCCACCAGCGTCAGCCACTCGTTGATCTTCGGATGCTCCGTGATGGACACCGGCGTCTTATAGAGCACCTGAAAACAACAGCACATTCCAGAGGTTTCCCACATGAAGACATCACTCATATTACTGATTTAACTGCACTGACGCTATCAGACGAGATCAAACCCAACTGAATCGATCTGAATAATGACACTAATGTCTTCTGCAGAGCTGCTTTACAGCTGAAACTGAGTTTGCATCATTGACTGAAACAAGCACATAACGGAGGTCCCAGTCTCTCTCGGGTCGAGCCGTACCTCCTCTCCCTCTCGGGACGAGATGCCCAGCACCTCAGTGTTGTCCTCGTTCAGCAGGATGCTCGAAACTCCAGCGAACATTTTCTTGAAGTGTTTCTGCAGTTTGGCCACATTCTTACTGTTGCCGATGATCTCCAGCAGATCTTCATCACCAACAAAGTAGAACCTGCGGGAATCAGAAACAACTCTGTAAGTCTTCAGTATTTAGACAACCGTCACAGTGCGGATACTGAAGCGTGGCCTGCAGTTATTTGACCAACTTAACACAATCAACACGTCATTTTTATTACAGCACTGCAAATTTTTCAAAAACTATTAATATGCACAATTTTGAAAGCAGTTTCTTTGTCACTAAATGAATGGTTAACAACATCATATAAAAGTCTAAGAGAGATCTAAACACGACTAAAACTAGCCAGCCTTACATTCCCATCGGCTCTCATGTTTTAATGGACACTGGACGGCTGATACTGTAAAGCCCAAATGTCTGACCTGGGGAAAGACGAGCGCTCTCTCTCCAGATATTCTCCCAGTGCTTTCTGGATCTTTCCCAGCAGGTCAGCGAGTCTCTCCAGCGACCTCTGAACCCCCTGAATGTTCAGGACGTCCATGACCAGAGGAGACTTGGTCACCTTCTTCATCAGGGCCAGAAACTCTGTGCTGATGCTGTGAAATCAAACGAGTCACATGTTAAAGCCTAAAGCCTGCGCTCTTCAGCACACTGATGTAACTGAGTCAGCCGCTGACCTCTGGAAGCGCTGCGTCTCCACAGGAAGCAGGTGTTTGATGTCTGCACTTCCTGTGAAAATGCCTTCCAGGTAAACCCAGCGGCGCTGCACGTCGATCCAGACATCAAACAGAGCCATGATGCGGTTGAGTTTGTCCTCCCAGCTCAGAGCGTCCTCCTCGAACACCTGCCGAGAACAGAGACGTGTGACGGAGGAACTGCTGTGACGCATCGTTTCTCTCTAACATACGGTTTCTCTCGTTCTGCGTGTACCTTGTAGTAGGGCGAGAGCTTCATGGCAGACACGCTGTTGATGTGCTCCTTGACTTTGTTGAACAGATCGTCCCATCCACGAATCAGGCGGCACTTGTTCTGATAGTTGACGAGGTCGAGCTCATACGAGTTCCAAACTTCACGAATCTGCAGTGAAGAGGAAACTGTGAACACATATCTTTAAAGATTCCCTTTTACAATATGTAATATAAGTCTCAGGTGTCCCCAGAATGTGTCGGTGAAGTTTCAGCTCAAAATACACCACAGATCATTCATTATATCATTTTGAAAATGCCTATTTTGAGTGGAAGCAGAAACGCGCTGTTTTTGTGCATGTCTCTTTAAATGCAAATGAGCTGCTGCTCCACAAAAGCTGTGCCTTTACAGCTCATATCTCAAATATTCTGCAAAAAACATCTGTTTGGTTTTGATCATCATGCTAAAATCATGCGTTTTAAACCATGTTAGTTTAAACTTCTGATATACGGGTTTTCTGAGCGCACACATCACACACGTCTGTGAAGGTAAACAGCTGGGGTGTTTATATTAGATCTGTGACAGGTGTGTGGCGGAGGCGGACCTGCTTGAGGAACTCCTCGAGAGCCATCTCTCCCTGCGCCACCAGCAGCACGTCCTTCACCACCATCTCGTTCTTCTGCAGGTCCACGTCCCAGATCTGACCCAGACTCAGCTCGGACAGAACCCAGTTCACATGCAGACGCTTCATCAGCTGCTTCCAGTGCCGGTCCTTCAGCGCCTCCGACTTCAGCTCGATCACCAGCATGTTCACCTGAAGAGGACACAGGGAACGGTTTAGGCGTTTCAGCGGCTCTATCCCAGCATCCTCCGCTGGTAACGCAGGACCGGCTCACCTTCATGTACCCCTTGAGCAGTCTCTGCACGTACTCGTAGGAGGCGTACTGCCGCAGACGGGCGGGGAAGTTCTTCAGCTGGTTGAGGAGAGCGTCCAGACTCTGGCGCAGCTGTACAGAAGAAGAACACAGACTCAGTGAAAGCCAGGCTCGGGTACGAGTCACACGAGACGGCAGGTGTGTCGCTCACCTTCCGCGGCTGCACAGAGACCCACGGCTGCTCCTTCATCTGATCGATCTGCTCCCAGACCTTCGACAGCTCCGACCAAACACCCTTCAGATCCTGCAGCTCCTCCAGAGCCACCTGACGAACAACACGGACACGACACGCGTTAACAAGAGCAGAATCTTCAACATACAGTTTGATCTCTAAATGATGTGTGAGAAAACTGAAAGCAAAAATACTCTAGAGCTAAATGAATCCAGTGTGTGTCTGTTTTGCTTTCATATTGTGTCTTCATTCAGACAAGTGAAGAGAAAAGAGTTTATTTAATTGCACTTCATATATTTGCGCTTGTAGATTTCAATGTCAATCCATATCTTTACAGAGTTTTTCCTCTTACATTCACCAATTTTTTTTTACAGTTTTACTCATCTCTATATTCTGAAGGTTTATTCAGATGTCATTCACACGGATTTATACAACATTTCATTCCTAAAAACATGGTAAAAATTATATTTGTTTTGTGTCTGTTGACAGATTTTCAGATTTTTGTAGCGATAAAAAGAAATCCAAAACGCCCTTTGGAAAAACCTTTAGCTCTAATTCAACAAAATTCAACAATTTTTAACCTGGCTTAATCCAACGTTCAGATTTCTGCATATTAGTGTATATTTAATTAGATTAATGCATCATTTGCATATTTAAACAACATTTCAGAAAACAACCAGCTTAAGGTGCTCATCCAGAACGCTGCTGCCAGGATTCTGACTAGAACCAGAAAATCTGAGCATATCACACCAGTCCTCAGCTCCTTACACTGGCTTCCAGTTATATTTAGGATTGATTTTAAAGTACTTTTACTGGTTTACAAATCACTCAATGGCCTAGGACCTAAATACACTGCAGATATGTTCACTGAATATAAACCTATCAGACCACTCAGATCATTAGGATCGAGTCAGTTAGAAATACCAAGGGTTCACACAAAACAAGGGGAATGTGCTTTTAGTTATTATGCCGCCCGCAGCTGGAACCAGCTTCCAGAAGAGATCAGATGTGCTCAAACATTAATAGATTATGATGAATTCTGTGATTGTTAGTTGGTTTGTGTCTCTTTAAAACATTCATTCTGCTTGATAAAATGCAACAAACGCTTTTGAAATCAACAGGTCCATAACAGAGATGCTTGTGAAGTCGTGGCGCACCTGCACTCTCTCCTCGCTGCTGCTCAGCAGACCCGTGTCCGTCAGCTCCAGCGCCTCTTTGGCCTTCGCACACTTCTCTCTGTCGTCCTTCAGACGCCCGAACTTGCCCTCGTAGATGGTGAGCGACTGCAGCGCCTCCTCTGGACGCAGACTGCCCTGCAGCGACAACAAGCAAACAGACTCTGAAAGAGGCTGAAAAAGACCTGAAAACAGCGTTCATCTCCAGACACGTACTGCTGGACCGTCAGGCATCCTGGTCAGAGCGTTCCTGTAGAACTTCTCCTCTTCTGATAACTCGTAGTGAACGCCGACCTGCGTGAAGAGCGAACGTTAAACCTGTGTGAGGTTCTTTCTTCTGTGCAACACAACAGAAGATATTTTAAAGAATGTTAATAACCAAACAGTTGCTGGTAGTTGCCTCTATACCCGACTAACGAGTTTATGGTCACGTAAATGTGATATTACGCTACATATTGTTTACAAGCCGTTATATTGACATCTTTCCGTGGTTGAAACACTGAGCGATTACATTTGACGGGATACAGATTTAAGTAAATTGTACACTTTATTTTAGTTTACCTTCAGATGTTTATTCATGTTTATTTTGTGCTGTAACTTGTATTAAAGCAGAGGAGCTGACCGGATCTGCCGCTTCTGGACTGAGGCGCTACAGCGATCTGTCACTCCACATTAAACAGCGGCAAAACAGCATTTATTGTTTGAAATTAAATAAAATTGTAAGACTCTGAGACTTTGTTTCATATCAACAGTAACAAAGCTTATTGCGATTTATTGGATGGGGGGTGCGCTACAATGTTCCGTTCATTAACTGTAAACCGGTTAGACTAATCAATTCTTGGTATTTAAGAATCAATATCATTCTGTAAAAAGAATCAATTACAATCGAGAAATCAGCGGGTGGGGCGGGGTTGGGGGGGATACCCAGCTCTATTGGTTACTAACAAGCTTACCATACAGGTTTGGAACAGCAGAATGATCATTATTGGGTGAACTGTCCCTTTAAAAGGAGCTGAAAACTGAAGACGAATGCAGAGCAAACAAACAAACACACAGACCTGATATCTCTGACTCTGGATTCTGGGTAGAGACAGAATGACCATCTTCCAAGCAAACATCTCCTGGTAAAGCCTGTAGCGGCAGTCTTCGATCGGCGGGTTCAGATAGATCACCTGGTTCGTGATCCTCAATTCATGGATGACATTCTGTTTGGACGAAGAAAACATTTCAGTGTGAAGTTACGAATCCTCAATGCACACAGGCTCAGAACTACAGGACGACGTCTTGCCTTAATCTTGGGATCTCCGCCGGGCTTGTGACTGACTTGAGGAGCCTCGGTGTCCATGTCCACATCAGCCTTGTCCTCCATCTGTCCCATGAGAACCTGCGTCCAGGTTTTGAGACCCGCCTGCAGACGCACCCCGAGGATGCGCTCGATCTACGGAGGAAACACGATCACATCTGATCAAACACCACTCTCTCCGGACAGACTCTGCGCTTCTGTCCAGCTGGACTCACCTCGATGTCCAGTTTATTGACCCAGATGGGCAGGTTGGAGTACGAGTGCAGGTTCAGGTCGTCCACAGCCTTCTGGATGCGGTTGAGGATCTCCGTGAACATCTTATTCTCGTACATGCAGGTTTCCAGCGAGCGCACCTCCAGATCAATCTTCTCCTCGAGCAGAAGAAGATCATCCACCTAAGAGCGGAACACACACAAACCAACATGACATTCACATCTCTTTTCATCCGGACTGTAAACACTACACAGCTACACTACCAACCGAATCATGGACACACACCACTGAATTTATGTTTCTTAACCATTTCGATGGGCTGACACCGATTATTAGTTCCAATTAAGCTTTTATCACTAGCTTCTGTCATTATCAGTTACTGGTAAGCGTTCTGCTCCCAGCCACTGCAAACTGATTTAAGTTACGGCAAAAACACTGCAAGCTGGTGAATCAAATAAGCATAAAAAATTCTGAAGAAATGCACAAAAATGAGCATGACAATAATCATGATTAACCGTTTAACCATTATCATGCAGCCCTACTCGTGAAAATCTGTCTATCCAAAGCTTGGTCAATTTCTTTTAGTAAGTAACAAGCAAACTCCCACCGTTTTGATGACTATTGTTCAATAATGCAAGTAATATAGGACCCTAATATACGTTTCATGATTTTAATTAATAAATGAACATCAGTTTATTAAAAGCTTAACAAAAAGTACACGTTTAGGGCTCTACGAAATGTTTTATTTTTTCACACCTTACGGTCGTTACCAAATTCTGCTTTAGCACGTCTAATTATTTGAATGCATAAAAACATTTTTTATTTAGTCTTGCAATAGCCTTATGAAATTCTGTGCTGTATATTTACATTTTTCTGGTTAACAAATGAATGATTTTTTGGCCAATAAATGGGATTTTATAGTCAAATTAAAACATGGAAGAAATCGTGTGATTCCTTAAATTAAGTTTTATTAATTTCTCAACAGTAGTAGCACTATTACTTGCATTCTACTGAATTATAGTAATATATTTCTGCCACGATGTTTTCAAGTTAAACCAAACTTTTATTTTAACGGGTTGCATACTTTTACATTTCTGTGTGTGTGTATGATATGAGGATAGTTTTACTCAGATGAAACGGTCAAATACTCATGAAGTGCCTCTCAGAGCAGTTCTGGAGATGTTGTTCATGTATTTATGACCTCATTTAGTGAGACGACAGACGCTGAAATCACAGCGAGTGTCATAGTGCGTGTGTAGTAAACAAAACCGCGCGTCTGCGCCATTCATTCACACACAGACATGCTGTAATTTTTACAGATACTAGTTCATATCATGATTTAATTGAAGTGTAATTACATACTTTTGATTAATTCATCCAAACTTTGACAAATTCTGTGATATAACTGTAAATTCTGTTTTTATGATTGGATTCCACGATTCAGTCCATGTTTTCGCATCGCAGAAATCATAGAGCCCTAATATTATAAAGCGGATAGTTCCGGTGCTTGACTCTGATTGGCTGAGCCGCGTTCGAAGCTGTTGTAAATGACTCTACAAAGTAACACACACCTTTGTTTACGTTTGTGTGTTGCTCGGCAACCACTTTGTAGCAACCACAACTGTTTCTGAGGAGCTACATTGTTTGGTGGAAGAATACTGTGTTTATTAATATCATTACACTTTATTTGCTCGGTTTTATTTTGTGAAACCTTACTACGTATATGGAATAACCATTTTATAAAAGCAATAAGCCCCGTGAAGCCGTGGTTTCACTGTAAACCACGACTTCACGGGGCTTATTGCTTTAATAAAGAATTCGAGACGTCCAGTCCGTCCACTTCCTTCACATTTTCGTAGGCCAAATTGACTTCCTCGATGGCGTTGACATCTGCGGCATCGAAGAGCACCTCGGCCACCTTCATATCGTCGGGCTCGGCCGTCTTTCCCTGAGCATGCTGGGACACGGCGGACACCTGGAGAGAGGCAAACACTTTATTAGCTTTTGCTTTACACAGCTCTGTGGAATACTCTAATCTGATTGGTCAGTCACCACATTGCAAGTTGTTATTGTTGAGAACAACAACAGGGTAAATATCACAGGCTCATCCAGGTAACTGCAGTCGGCGCTATCCACTTGGAAGCTTTATGTTTGGTTGGCTAATAATAAAATATTAGAACTCAATTCAATATTGTGTGTACAACTAGACAAAAAAAGTTTGTCAAGACAAACTTTAGGTTGGCTTGAGAAAGCCTAGCTTGAAAGTTTAAAGCAGTCTGAAGTTTGAAAATTTAGAAAGATTAGATAAATGTTGATAACCTGTTTCTAGCATGATTAGCCTGTTACTAGCATATTGCTAAGCATGATTAACAAGTGGCTAGCATGTCGCTAGCATGTTGTTAATAATAATAATAATAATAATAATGCTCTAGGAGGAGTAGCGTTCCGAAATTTTGTCTAAGCTGAATAATAACAAAAAGCTTAAGTAGCAGATCTCAAGCCAACCTAATTATGAAATTATATCATCCTGGTATAGCGGACTCGCTCTCTCTTTCTTTAGATATTTCTGATTAGATATTTAGCTGGATGTACATTATCCCTTACATATATATCCAGCCTTCTACACTCTTGACAACTCAAGCTGATTTTTGTGCATGTACAATTGGAATCTGATTATATTTAACAAGTACGAATGACAAAAAAAACACATGAAATACAATTTTCACAAATATGTTTCAAGATACACTCATCTATGGTTTGAAATTTAAATTCTGTGCCTCGTAAGTCGTAATAATAAAGCGCAAAGACAACATGTCGTTATGTTGTAAGAACATCTGTAACCTCAGTTTCAAAAAAATGTACCCTTATGATTGGTTTTGTGGTCCAGGGTCACATTAATATGAACTGAAATGTCATGATAGACCATGTCATGTCAGTCCGGTCTGTTGTCAATCTGAGGCTTGTCGGGAAACACTTAATCTTTGACTGGTCAACAGAACGAGAGATCAGAACTTCACAGCATCAGAATAATCACATCCAGAATCCGTCAGAGTCATACCTGAGGTCTGAGCACACGAACGATGACGGCTCTCAGCTGCTCGTGTTGCCGTCTGAAGCGCCGCATGTGGTCCAAGCGGGCCTGGAGCTTGCGGTGGGCCGGACTGAGACGCCACACCATCTTCAGGTTCTCCTCCCTCTTCCTCTTCACAATGTCCCTCAGAAGCACCTGCAGCTTCTCGTACTCGTCCTCCCACGTCTGGAAGACCTCGAAACACGCCACCATCACCTGCGGAGGAAGGAGAGCGTGAGGCGTGAGCTGCAGAGCATCGCTGCGGGAGGAGAGTAGGGCTGGGTATCTTTGGATTTTTATGATACCGGATACAAATCGATACTTTTAAAACGCTACTGGTGCCTAAAACGATACTTTAAAAAGAAAAAATTGTTTTTAGAGATGAATATTACATTTTTCGCAATATCCGTCATTTTTCAACTAATTTTGGCCAATAGCCGATACCGATATATATTTCCCTTTGTTTTGAAACAACATTAAGTCTCTCCTGTGTAGAAATGATTGAAAAAAGAAAAAAAAATCGCGATATCAAGTCCACAATACGGTATTTATTGCGATATTTAAAAAAAAAAAAAAAAAAAAAGAAGAAAAAAGACAAACGAAGATTTGGAAAAAAAATTTGAATTTTGTACATTTTAAAGTTAAATTCTTCTATCTAATGCACTTTGAGAGCTCAAAATTAAGAGCTCCAACCCATGTTTCTTAACTAAGAGCTTTTATTTTGAAGCAAAGCTCCAGCTTCAGTGAAAACATGCTTACAAAAACACATCTCACTACAAATCTAGTGAAACGCTTTAATCATCTGCTGCAAAAATAAAGCATAACTGGTGGCTGTTGTGTTCCCAAACGCACACTAAACTCCCAGCACATGAAATAAAGGAGTGGACTGCATTCATTCAGTGTGAACGAGTCGTTCTGAGACGCGGAAAACACCGGATCACGAGCTGATCGTCTGAACCAAGTGTGTGCTTCACTTTGAAACAGACTTGATGAAGGGATTGAGCATATTGTGCTTTCGGTTTTAGTTCGTTTGACAGATACTGTGCCAAAGCATAATGACCCAAAACACAACTTTAAAGACCTCTTATGTTAGAACAAGAAGTTTAAATATATTTTTAAAACTACACTTTTTGCCCGGAAGACCTATCGTTTCATATCGTCATGTGACCACAATAATATCATTACATCCCTAATAAATATTATTCAAGTTCTTTTTTAATGAGTAAAAGAAAGCCTTGAAAATGCCTAATAAAATCAATCTCTGCTTTTTTTTCTAGACAGATGCAGTTGAAACCTTGACGTTTTAAATGTGTGGATTTAACATTCCTAGGAATTTAAGTGGCACTGAAATCCGTGTTCTGATTAGTACATACAGGTCTTATGCCGTTCCTTCTCAAACTCCTCGTACGCCACGTGCATGAGCTTGCGAGTGCCCAGCACTTTGAGCAGCTGAGAGCTCAGGTCTCTGGAGATGGCCTCCACCAGACGCAGCGCACGCTGGATGGGGTACTTGGTGTTCCGGATCTTGCGCAGGTGATTGAAGATGGCCATCAGCGCCTGACGGATCTTGTCGAGCTCAGTGGCCGACAGGAGATCGTTGAGGGGAAAGTCCTTCATCAGAGGGTTGTAGTCGTTCACCGTCTCCACAGCCTGCTTCAGGCCTGAGAGAAACACACCAGAGCATTGTAGGGGATCAGACTGAATCAGACAATTTAAGATTCAATCAAGCACATGGTTGAAACACGAGGAGCCGAATTCCACAGAAAGACCCAAGACGTTCGTAAATCAGGTCCTGGCGCCACAAGCCTGAACTAGCAGCTTTGAGTAGCTCACAGCATTTAAACAAAAGAACACTTATTGACAATTCCAAGGAGATTGTCAATTTTGGGGCGAGTAATCAAGATTAACGGTCAGAGATGCACAGCATGACCATCACATGTAAACCAGTGATAGTAATCACAATCTTTTTGGATTGACTTCCCCCACCTAGAAGACAAAGACCAGACTGAGATTGCTTAGGAGACCTTTTTAAGCTCTCTGGTCTTCACAGAACATGTCCACTAGAGCCCGACCGATATGGGTTTTTTGGAGCCGATACCGATATTAGGTAGTTAAAAAAAAAAAAAAAAAAGGCAGATACCGATATATCGGCCGATATTCTTTGTGTATATTATAGTACAGTACCAGTCAAAACTTTGGACACTTTCCCATTTGTGCGTCCAAACATTTGACTGGTACTATATATACAGAATACAGTTTATACATAAACAGAATATATATACATAAACATTTTTTGCAATGATCACTCAAATGTGGTGATCAAACACTTATAATGGTGACAGAGATATGTAAGGGCATTTAACAATAAACTTGCGATGAGTGTGATGCACAAAGTAACGGGGTGTTAGTTGTAACACGTGGTTTGAATATTTATTTTACCATAGTAACATTTAAATTCTGGCTTAAGTAAATTTATCTCCGTTTTTATTATTCACTTAAAATGAGACAAATCTGCTATTATTTTAAATCTCCAATCTGTTATTTATCAGTTCAGATAGTTGTTTAATGCTTTGATTACTAGCAGAAGACACTAACCAGTTTTAAACTCCAGTTGCGCAGATGGGGATGTCGTAACACTGCGTTACAGTCTGCTATTCTATGACATTAGCGATGTAATTCACACTGTTTACTTTAATGAGAAACAAGTGAATAAAGACTGACAGTCAATGTTTAATGTTTAGAAATTATTATTTCAAGACATGTAAAGCATTTTTGCTGGTTTATGTGGGCCGTCCCAAGCATGGTTGCAATGTGTTCATTGTCAAACTC
>NW_015506429.1:310589-313226 GCF_001515645.1 Sinocyclocheilus grahami | reverse complement strand
AAGATATTTTGTACATTTCCTACCGTGAATATATCAAAACTTAATTTTGAATAGTAATACACATGGCTAAGAACTTCATTTGGACAACTTTAAAGGTGATTTTCTCAATATTTTGATTATTTTGCACCCTCAGATTCCAGATTTTCAAATAGTTGTATCTCGGCCAAATATTGTCCTATCCTAACAAATCATACATCAATGGAAAGCTAATTTATTCAGCTGTATAAATCTCAGTTTCAAAAAAATGTACCCTTATGATTGGTTTTGTGGTCCAGGGTCACATTAATATGAACTGAAATGTCATGATAGACCATGTCATGTCAGTCCGGTCTGTTGTCAATCTGAGGCTTGTCGGGAAACACTTAATCTTTGACTGGTCAACAGAACGAGAGATCAGAACTTCACAGCATCAGAATAATCACATCCAGAATCCGTCAGAGTCATACCTGAGGTCTGAGCACACGAACGATGACGGCTCTCAGCTGCTCGTGTTGCCGTCTGAAGCGCCGCATGTGGTCCAAGCGGGCCTGGAGCTTGCGGTGGGCCGGACTGAGACGCCACACCATCTTCAGGTTCTCCTCCCTCTTCCTCTTCACAATGTCCCTCAGAAGCACCTGCAGCTTCTCGTACTCGTCCTCCCACGTCTGGAAGACCTCGAAACACGCCACCATCACCTGCGGAGGAAGGAGAGCGTGAGGCGTGAGCTGCAGAGCATCGCTGCGGGAGGAGAGTAGGGCTGGGTATCTTTGGATTTTTATGATACCGGATACAAATCGATACTTTTAAAACGCTACTGGTGCCTAAAACGATACTTTAAAAAGAAAAAATTGTTTTTAGAGATGAATATTACATTTTTCGCAATATCCGTCATTTTTCAACTAATTTTGGCCAATAGCCGATACCGATATATATTTCCCTTTGTTTTGAAACAACATTAAGTCTCTCCTGTGTAGAAATGATTGAAAAAAGAAAAAAAAATCATCGCGATATCAAGTCCACAATACGGTATTTATTGCGATATTTAAAAAAAAAAAAAAAAAAAAAAGAAGAAAAAAGACAAACGAAGATTTGGAAAAAAAATTTGAATTTTGTACATTTTAAAGTTAAATTCTTCTATCTAATGCACTTTGAGAGCTCAAAATTAAGAGCTCCAACCCATGTTTCTTAACTAAGAGCTTTTATTTTGAAGCAAAGCTCCAGCTTCAGTGAAAACATGCTTACAAAAACACATCTCACTACAAATCTAGTGAAACGCTTTAATCATCTGCTGCAAAAATAAAGCATAACTGGTGGCTGTTGTGTTCCCAAACGCACACTAAACTCCCAGCACATGAAATAAAGGAGTGGACTGCATTCATTCAGTGTGAACGAGTCGTTCTGAGACGCGGAAAACACCGGATCACGAGCTGATCGTCTGAACCAAGTGTGTGCTTCACTTTGAAACAGACTTGATGAAGGGATTGAGCATATTGTGCTTTCGGTTTTAGTTCGTTTGACAGATACTGTGCCAAAGCATAATGACCCAAAACACAACTTTAAAGACCTCTTATGTTAGAACAAGAAGTTTAAATATATTTTTAAAACTACACTTTTTGCCCGGAAGACCTATCGTTTCATATCGTCATGTGACCACAAAAATATCGTTACATCCCTAATAAATATTATTCAAGTTCTTTTTTTAATGAGTAAAAGAAAGCCTTGAAAATGCCTAATAAAATCAATCTCTGCTTTTTTTTCTAGACAGATGCAGTTGAAACCTTGACGTTTTAAATGTGTGGATTTAACATTCCTAGGAATTTAAGTGGCACTGAAATCCGTGTTCTGATTTGGTTCTAGTACATACAGGTCTTATGCCGTACCTTCTCAAACTCCTCGTACGCCACGTGCATGAGCTTGCGAGTGCCCAGCACTTTGAGCAGCTGAGAGCTCAGGTCTCTGGAGATGGCCTCCACCAGACGCAGCGCGCGCTGGATGGGGTACTTGGTGTTCCGGATCTTGCGCAGGTGATTGAAGATGGCCATCAGCGCCTGACGGATCTTGTCGAGCTCAGTGGCCGACAGGAGATCGTTGAGGGGAAAGTCCTTCATCAGAGGGTTGTAGTCGTTCACCGTCTCCACAGCCTGCTTCAGGCCTGAGAGAAACACACCAGAGCATTGTAGGGGATCAGACAATTTAAGATTCAATCAAGCACATGGTTGAAACACGAGGAGCCGAATTCCACAGAAAGACCCAAGACGTTCGTAAATCAGGTCCTGGCGCCACAAGCCTGAACTAGCAGCTTTGAGTAGCTCACAGCATTTAAACAAAAGAACACTTATTGACAATTCCAAGGAGATTGTCAATTTTGGGGCGAGTAATCAAGATTAACGGTCAGAGATGCACAGCATGACCATCACATGTAAACCAGTGATAGTAATCACAATCTTTTTGGATTGACTTCCCCCACCTAGAAGACAAAGACCAGACTGAGATTGCTTAGGAGACCTTTTTAAGCTCTCTGGTCTTCACAGAACATGTCCACTAGAGCCCGACCGATATGGGTTTTTTGGAGCCGATACCGATATTAGGTAGTTAAAAAAAAAAAAAAAAAAACCAGAAACCGAAATATCGGCCGAATTTTTTTGTGTATATATTAGT
>NW_015506429.1:303547-310466 GCF_001515645.1 Sinocyclocheilus grahami | reverse complement strand
ACATTTTTTGCAATGATCACTCAAATGTGGTGATCAAACACTTATAATGGTGACAGAGATATGTAAGGGCATTTAACAATAAACTTGCGATGAGTGTGATGCACAAAGTAACGGGGTGTTAGTTGTAACACGTGGTTTGAATATTTATTTGACCATAGTAACATTTAAATTCTGGCTTAAGTAAATTTATCTCCGTTTTTATTATTCACTTAAAATGAGACAAATCTGCTATTATTTTAAATCTCCAATCTGTTATTTATCAGTTCAGATAGTTGTTTAATGCTTTGATTACTAGCAGAAGACACTAACCAGTTTTAAACTCCAGTTGCGCAGATGGGGATGTCGTAACACTGCGTTACAGTCTGCTATTCTATGACATTAGCGATGTAATTCACTTTTCAGTCATCGCTTTTTGCGTGTTCTGAGTTAAGTTGCCTAGCGCCGTGTCTCCGAGTCCGACCTCGAGTGCCGTCTAAAACTTTAACCAGACCACACCTCCACTCCGTCAGCCAACGCCCAACCACTGGCTTCCCAAGACTGAACTTCCAGCCAATCAGCAACCGCGGAAAACCCCCTTTTCTGCAAGGATGACAAGGGAACCCCCGTACAGAGGCACCGCAGATGAATTGGGAGGAGGAATATAGCAGCACCCCGAGCTAAGACAGTGTCTAATTGGTCAAAACACCATTTGGGATGTGGCCAACAACCCGGTTTAAATACTCAGGACACCATCAAATTATGCTTCTTAGTCATGTTTTTTAGCAGACTTTTTTGCGACTAGCTTTTAGTTTTTCGCTTTTAGTCATGCAGCTTTTTAGTCATCGCCTTTTTAGCTCTTTAGCTTTTTTGGTCATGTCTTCTAGCCGTGCTTTTCAGTCATCGCCTCTCTTTGAGCGTGCTCTGGCTTACACGCCAGCTCCTCCAAAACCATGAGGAGAAACGCCACATAGTCTCGTCAAACTTTACTTCTATTTCTTTACTTTAGTTTCTTTTCTTTTCCGTTGAGAGTTTCGTGTTCTGAGTTAAGTTGCCTAACGCCGTGTCTCCGAGTCCGACCTCGAGTGCCGTCTAAAACTTTAACCAGACCACACCTCCACTCCGTCAGCCAACGCCCAACCACTGGCTTCCCAAGACTGAACTTCCAGCCAATCAGCAACCGCGGAAAACCCCCTTTTCTGCAAGGATGACAAGGGAACCCCCGTACAGAGGCACCGCAGGTACCTCCAGATTCTAGCTGAACTGGTGCATTTAATATAAATTTTAACCTCATTGAAGAACTCAATGCGAGGGTTAATTAAGTGATTGATGGTTGTTTAGGTCGATGCAATTGCACATATTGCTGTAAACTTGGGATTTCACATTTTCATCCTCTTAAACTCATTCTTTCCTCACTTTCTCTCTTTCTGCAACTTGTGTTTGTGTGTTATATTAGTTTATATGTCTTAGATTTATCTAATGAAGCCTTATTTATATTGAAAAGAGAAGTATCTTGTGTTTTGTGCTTACAAGTTAATGTCTTAAACTGCCGATCTTGTTACTGTGCTAATTAATAATGTTTTCACTATATTTTGGATATTAATATCCATAGCAGAGTTGATGTTATACGGCTCGTCCAATGACTCTCTGGCCGTCTCAGTGATCAGCCGTAAAACAGTGATTCTGTCCAAATTCCCTTTAAAATCTTAAATGATTCCCTTTGAGCTAAATTGACCGGTTTCACTTACACCGTTCACAAGCGTGCAGCATCATGGAGATGGCTCTCGGACAGACGGCTCACCTGTGTCGGTGTCGAAGCTGACCGTGGCGTGGAAGCGTTTGCCGTGTTTGAGGATGTCGAGCGTCAGCAGCACCTCCGGACTCTCCCTCTTCTCCTGGATGCGGTTCAGGGCTCGCTCCAGGTTCAGCCAGAAGCTGATCTCCTGCAGAGCCGTTCCAGACGCAGGGTCTCGGTCCAGTTTAGTCACCTGAAAGAAACGGCAGACAGACCTGAAATCCTGATCCACTGTAGGCCTGCGCCAGATATACCAGTAAAAAACACTGCAAATGAGCTTGACACGGTAAGATAATTTTTTGAAATGGAACAATTCATCGAACCTTCAGACAAAATCTAAATGAAAACAGAAATAAGACATGCATGCGTTTTATGTTTTGTATCATATTTGCTGCATCAGTCTTTTATGGCTATATTATATTATAATACGGAGAAAAAACTATATAAAATATGAAAAAATATATATATTTTGTAAATTTCCTACCGTAAATATATCTAAACTTAATTTTTGATTAGTAATATGCATTGCTAAAAACTTCATTTGAACAACTTTAAAGATGATTTTCTCAATATTTAGATTTTGTTGCACCCTCAGATTCCAGATTTTCAAATATTGTCCTCTCCTAACAAACCATACATCAATGGAAAGCTATTTATTCAACTTTCAGATGATGCATGAATCTCAAAAATTGACCCTTATGACTGGTTTTGTGCTCCAGTCACATATAGCCAAAAAGAAAGACAAAATCTTCTTAACAGCATTTATAACGGTCAAGTCAAGTCACCTTTATTTATATAGCGCTTTTAACGATACAGACTGTGTCAAAGCAGCTTCACAGTATTAAATAGTGTGTAATAATGCTAAAGGACAATAGTAAACACTCAATTTTCAGTTAAAAGCAGTTCATCATTAATAGCAGACTACTTGCATAAAATGATAAAGGTGTCAGTTATCACTCTATATCTCTCAATATTGCAATGTAATGTTTCTGCATGTCGTTCTCATGTGTAAGCTGCTCATTAAGCCCGTTTAGATTTCCATGACTATCATTAACGCTGTAAAAGACCACCTCAGCAACAGATCTGCAGGTTTCTTCACCCAGAAAAAAAACGATGCTTATAAATTAAACTGAAAAGTGATTTGATGCCTTAATTCTTAAGCTTGTGAATCATGTTTTCCTCCATACTGTGTGGCCCTTTTGTGGTGAAAGCTGGAACTATCAGCAAACCACATCAGTGTTTTTGTAGAGCTGCACCAACACATTAAACAACAAAATAACGCCGCTCTTGTTCACACGACACGTCACTGATGCTATATTAATTTACTTTACTGATATAAAGCAGCAGCTTGTGTAAATTAGCTAAAACATGTGTTGTCTAGGCGCTTCTACGAGACAATGCGAAGATAACAAGATAAAAAGCTACTTGAATCATGTTGTAGTTACATTTTCAAGTTGACTAGTTACAAATCGAGACTGTCAAATGTTCAGAAAAAAACTGAGATGTTACTTTTTGGCCACATCGCCCAGCCCTATGCAACAGTACGGGGTCATCTGAAGGTCAGCGAGTCTCAAACCTTCTGTATCTCCCGGATCCAGCGGTTGACTCCAGACTGCAGCTGGTTCAGGAAGCTGGGATCCTCCACTTTATCCCCGAAGTCTGTGACCTTGGGCTTCTCTGCGCGCTCGTAGCACTGCTTGGCCACGTTGGTGATGATGGGGTGGATGAGCAGGCTGATCTCGGGGATCTCGATGTTCTGCTGCAGGTGCAGTAAGCCCATCTCCAGCTCCGCGATCTTCTTCTCCACCGAAGGGGCCATCTTATCTCCATCCCTGCGCAGACACACAGACACGATGAGGCACGGCTTATGTGTGTGTGTGTGTGTGTGTGTGTGTGAGAGACACACGTTACTCTCTCGTTACCTGTCGGCTTTGCCAGACTCTCGGATGTAGGATTTGAAGTACGGAGACACAGCATTGCTGATGAAGGAGTGCAGCGTCTCGTACGGAGAGTCTTCGCTCAGAGTCAGAACTCGCACCTGAGTGGAGATGGGTTTGTCCGCATCAATCACTCCGGTCCGCTTGATCAGGGCCAGGCTGAAAGATCACGGTTCTCATCAGAACACTTCACATACAGTGCTGGCAGAAATCATTAGAACGCTAGTATTTCCACCAGCTAAGTCACTTATTTCTATCTTTTGCTGTAGTGTGTCAGTAGGAAATATCAGTTTGCAGATCAGACTAATCAGCTCACGGTCTGAACTCGTTACCTGTTGGATTTGAGCCCGTAATGGATGTCGATGCTGATGCTGTAGGAAATGCACTCGCGCTCCTCCTCGCCTTCATCACTAACATCCTCTGCAGAACAACGACAAACAACCAGCCGTTTGTGAGAAATCAGCTAATCTTTATTTCACATCTGATGTGAACCCAGCAGAAGACAAGAAGATGAGCATGTGATGATAAATATAATCAGCTGCTTGTGTTTGTGTGTTACTGCCTGGAGTCTGAACACAAACCCAGCACTACAGTAACAACAAGAACACACTCACACTAACAAGAGCATTGCTTGTGTCTTCGTTGTCATGACTGTAAATCACTGTAATGATCATAACTGTTTTTCATACAAAAAGGCCCAAAAACCATAGTTATATATGTGCCATGGTATTGAGGGGCTATACATCATCCAAGCTGTTGCCATAGTTTACATCACGAGATACTAACAGACTAACATGACTAAGCATCTGGTGTTCGTGAACAATGACACAAGGACTTTTCGTTCTGATGGCACTGATGTGTTCACTGACATAAAGACTTACTTTTGAGAGATGAACTAAAGATTGAGTAAGTTTCAGGTAGGGGTGTGCGATATATATCGTCTGCGATAATATCGTAACTGTTGTTTTAACGATGTGCGATTTGACATTATCGAGTATTTTGCAAAAACCATTCAAAACATCTCTACAGAGCGCACGCATACATCACGTGAAGTCTAGACTAGTGCGCGTGCATTTAGTGTGTGTTCTTTCACTGCATGATTCAGGCTATTCCAATGCATTTAGAATGATCACAGATTCAAGACATGACGGCAGAACATTTATATATTTATACCACTTCATTATAGTTATTCAACTTCACACGAAGAGTGCCGTTTTTCTCCAAAAATTACCACGATTACAAATGTGACATTGAATTCAGTAAACAATAAGTTAATTAAGAGACTTAAGTTTTAGACACCATATTGCTGTTTTTGCTCTATTTCACCAACAAAAATCATCCCGAATACAGCCACAGCACTGTTTTGTGTCTCTGAGCAACATGACGGTGTTTCGTTCCTGAATGAATCAAGCGTTTAAATGATTCGGTTCAATCTCAACGACTCGCTTATTAACAGTGCTTTGCTGCCACCTGCTGGCGGCTTTAATTTCACATTTCCTTTTTTTTATTTTTTTCATGTGTTAAATCATTTCAGATATCAGTATTCAACGTTTTATGTTTAATATATCAAAACTAAATGCATTCATGTCTCGCATTAAACAAAATACATGTGTGTAAATGCATCTAAATGCTGCTTCAGATGCAGCTTCTGTGTTGATTTAATTTGCTTGGTAACAGCCCGAATGTCTTATTATTCTAATTCCCTGATTAAATGTAAGAATTTGACTCAAAAGATAATGGACACTTTTAGAAAAACTGGCTTTGTAAAGGTAAAAATGCCCATAAAATGCAAAAATCAGCTTATTGGAAAAGATGAATTTCTATCAGTATGAACTGACCAGCACACAGAATATGAAGAATATTAAAAACATTAGGAGTCTTCGGGCAGTCGTTAAGATGCCAGCACAATAACACACTCAGCAAAATACCGTCATCGATCAAATATCGCTATATAATTTTGTCAATATCGCACAGCCCTGAGAAATGCACATACTTCTTTGCAAATATTCTCAACATGAACTTATGACTTCAATTGACACGATGTTAATCAGAATCCACTCACTGCTCAGAGTTTTGTTCAGTGCGGAGTTATGCAATCCTCTCATTATAACAGACAGTGTAGACACCACGGAAATAAGACACGCATTGATTATAACAGAACTTTGTGCGTTCGGGATGAACTAAGATATTAAATTACTATTAAGGGAGTTTGCAAATGTGATATTGATTTAATACAACAGTTCAATAAACAATAAGTTAATATTAAACGACTACAAAACTATTGCCTGATTTTGCTCTGTTTCGTCAACTAAAATAGTTTCGAACAAAGTCACAGAAGCTGAGCCGTTCATAAAGAGTCACTTGCTTCGTTCCCGAATGAATCAGCTGTTCGAACGAATCAATTGAATGAATGACTCAGTGATAAAACCAGTGACTCGCTGCCACCTGCTGGCAGGAGATATATCCAGCTGCAGCCCCGCACGATCCAGGCCGCACGATCCAGGCCGCACGATCCAGGCCGCACGATCCAGGCCACACGATCCAGGCCACACTATCCAGACCGCACTATCCAGACCGCACGATCCAGACCGCACGATCCAGACCACACGATCCAGACCACACGATCCAGACCACACGATCCAGACCACACGATCCAGACCAGAAGTGAGGGGCGGAGTTAGTAAACCGTAACAACATGGCGGAGAGCAGGGTGAGTAAAGTTTGTCATTTTGTGATGAAAAATTTGTTCAAAAGTTCAGTGTTTATGTTATAAATACTGTTTATGTGCATGCCTTTCACATTTTATTTCTGAAGCTTTGAATTGTTGTCATCCATTTACCATTTTCGGGACTTTTCTGAGGACAGTTTGATTACATTTTAGGTTGTTTGTTGTAAATGGGCTTTGCGATAAAGCCACTTTATGGTTTGAATGTATTACTTTTTGATATATTTAATGCTTTCTTATAATTCTATTAGTTTCATTGTTTGTTGGTTTATTTTATGCTATTCTAGAGCATTGTAAGTTTATTGACTTTTTCAAATAACAGAGAACGTGTGTTATGCCATTTTTAATTTTATCTCCTGTAGAGACGTACTACAATTCAGAGAGGTGAAGAATTACCTCAGCCCCAACAGTGCCGAAACTGTTGCAGCCTTTATCATCGCCCTTTCTGCCGGACATTTAAGCCAACCAGACTGGACAAATTAAAAT
>NW_015506429.1:302418-303351 GCF_001515645.1 Sinocyclocheilus grahami | reverse complement strand
TTATTGACTTTTTCAAATAACAGAGAACGTGTGTTATGCAATTTTTCATTTTATCTCCTGTAGAGACATACTACAATTCAGAGAGGTAAAGAATTACCTCAGCTCCAACAGTGCCAAAACTGTTGCAGCCTTTATCATTGCCCTTTCTGCAGGACATTTAAGCCAACCAGACTGGACAAATTAAAATTGCATCTGCAGAGCCATTCCAGCAAGGCAGTTGTCTATGATAGTATGGGTATCTTGAGTTGTTTTATTAATGTGTTGTAGTATAGTTAAGTACTTTACTAATGTAATGATTTATTTGTTGATGGTAAGGCAAATCATGTTTTGCTATAAATAAACTAACGCTTGCCTTCCAATTTAATGTATTGACAGTATCAGTTTGTCTTCTGGGATCCCTAAACAATGGCATTGCTATCTTTCATCTTTCAAACTCATTTTGCCCCATTTTAATTATGATTTGACTTTTTCTTAAATTTTGCTGTTTTTTTTAGTATGCTCTACACGTTGTGTTGGGAGCCCCCTTTGACTTTACATCTGTAAGTAATTAGGAGCACAAGCAATTGGATTTCATGCTGTTTTGATATTTATAAGATTTCTCTGTATTTCTGTCTTAAAGCATGACTTTCCAAAAATCAAGAGATGGTGGGCACTAATTCTTTTGGAGAACTTTGGAGTTGTCCCAGAAAGGTATTTCCTTATTTCCCTACAGTTCACACTACCTTGCACCCTATCCCAGACTAATAAAAAAAATCAACCAAAAAATGTTACAGGACAGAAAACCTCTAGAAGACACTAGAGCTACATGAAGAACAAGCTACACCCAGCAGCAGTGAGGTATTTGTCAGTAAATGTGTGTTGTTGCAAATGTGTAATTTATATGAAATAGTAAAATTGTATTATTCTTTGCCATTTTGTAATGAAGGAGCTCAC
>NW_015506429.1:297179-301979 GCF_001515645.1 Sinocyclocheilus grahami | reverse complement strand
GGACAGTTTGATTACGTTTTAGGTTGTTTGTTGTAAATGGGCTTTGCGATAAAGCCACTTTATGGTTTGAATTTATTACTTTTTGATATATTTAATGCTTTCTTATAATTCTATTAGTTTCATTGTTTGTTGGTTTATTTTATGCTATTCTAGAGCATTGTAAGTTTATTGACTTTTTCAAATAACAGAGAACGTGTGTTATGCCATTTTTAATTTTATCTCCTGTAGAGACGTACTACAATTCAGAGAGGTGAAGAATTACCTCAGCCCCAACAGTGCCGAAACTGTTGCAGCCTTTATCATCGCCCTTTCTGCCGGACATTTAAGCCAACCAGACTGGACAAATTAAAATGGCATCTGCAGAGCCATTCCAGCAAGGCAGTTGTCTATGATAGAATGGGTATCTTGAGTTGTTTTATGAATGTGTTGTAGTATAGTTAAGTACTTTACTAATGTAATGATTTATTTGTTGATGGTAAGGCAAATCATGTTTTGCTATAAATAAACTAACGCTTGCCTTCCAATTTAATGTATTGACAGTATCAGTTTGTCTTCTGGGATCCCTAAACAATGGCATTGCTATCTTTCATCTTTCAAACTCATTTTGCCCCATTTTAATTATGATTTGACTTTTTCTTAAATGTTGCTGGGTTTTTTTAGTATGCTCTACACGTTGTGCTGGGAGCCCCCTTCGACTTTACATCTGTAAGTAATTAGGAGCACAAGCAATTGGATTTCATGCCGTTTTGATATTTATAAGATTTCTCTGTATTTCTGTCTTAAAGCATGACTTTCCAAAAATCAGGAGATGGTGGGCACTAATTCTTTTGGAGAACTTTGGAGTTGTCCCAGAAAGCTATATCCTTTATTTCCCTACAGTTCACATACCTTGCACCCTATCCCAGACTAACAA
Source organism: Sinocyclocheilus grahami (assembly GCF_001515645.1). NCBI lineage: Eukaryota > Metazoa > Chordata > Actinopteri > Cypriniformes > Cyprinidae > Sinocyclocheilus > Sinocyclocheilus grahami. The sequence goes on along the minus strand of NW_015506429.1, from coordinate 301,066 downwards.
AAAAAATCAACCAAAAAATGTTACAGGACAGAAAACCTCCAGAAGACACTAGAGCTACACGAAGAACAAGCTACACCCAGCAGCAGTGAGGTATTTGTCAGTAAATGCGTGTTGTTGCAAATGTGTAATTTATATGAAATAGTACAATTGTATTATTCTTTGCCATTTTGTAATGAAGGAGCTCACATGAAACTGGCTGTAAAGTGGATACATGCCAATAGACGTGTGTTCAGGGGCCCTGTGGAAGAGCCTCTTTTCCTCGGAATGGAAGAGGATGACCAGGATGACCAGGAGAAGGCCCTCCTAACTCTCATCAAAGACGTGGAAGACTGCAGAGACCCATCCATGGAGACTTTTTTAGTTGAATGCCATGAAAAAATGCCATTTTGAAGAGTGAAAAGTATAAGACTTTCAAATTTTTGATATTACAATGCACCTGAGGATCCGCGAGGAACTTCCTCATCTGCTCCAGCGAGCTCTTCTCCTCCAGCGCGCTCTCCAGAGAAGCGGGAGCGTCGCCGCCATCTTCCAGCAGCAGCGGCACCAGCTTTCGGAAGTGTTTCTGCAGCACCGACGCGTCCGCTACCGTCTGCACGGCGGCAGAGACCTCCATCCCGCCGCCGCCGTCCTCTCCTCCGCCACCGTCAGACATGTCCCGCCGCGACGAAGCGCAAAGAGCCGGTGATCGAGCTGTGAGAGAGAGCCGCTGTATCACGGACTCCGACGCTTCACCGGAATGACCAGCGCCCCTCGCGTCGACGATCTTTATTGTTTCACGGAAGTCTGGGATATGTAGTTTTTCCACCGGCGGAGCGAACGCGTGAACGCGGCGCGAGAACTACAAATCCCAGAAAGCCGTCAGCGCGTCTCTGCGGCAATGACGCGTGTATATGAAAGACATGAATACATTTCTTGCCAAATTTTACATTCATAAATGTACATTTTCAAAGAAAACTCCTTCCTTTTTTAAATTTTGATGAGAGATTTTGATGTGCATGTAAGACTCATGGTGTGATTCTTATAAGCTAGCATAGCATGCTTTGGATTAATGCATGTAAACCTCATTGTCTTTTGTTCTTATTCTGTCTTTGTATTTGTTGCTCTTTTGTTACATTAAACCTTATAATGTATCAGACTGATTCCAAATCCGTTTGTTGTGTTTCGGGAGGCAACACAAAGACAGAAACATTAATTTCAGTTACTATTGTAACAGGTTTGTTTAGTCGAGTGCAGGAGCTTAAATCAGGGTAAATCTTGACTTGTGAGCTGTGTCGAGGTGTTACATGTAACAGAATTACGTCATTTAATTACTAAATCAATGTAACTGTAATCAGTCACAGATACCGAGAAAATGTGTGATTAAATTACAGTTACTTATGAAAATGTTACAGCTGTTCCATAACTGATTGATTTCCTATTTGGGTTTATGTATATGCTTTATTTTTCAGAATTAGCTGTTTCTCGTCATAACTGTGCAAATATCGCTGCTATTAAACTATTTCTTGTTAGCCTATGATTTTAAATCTGTATTTAACCTCAGAACGATCTCAGAGTAGAAAGAGGTGCTAAAGTCTGATTTTGTGGTGGCTGTGCTTTAAAATTAAATTATTATAATCATAATTCGAGTGATGAGGGATTCTGAAAGTCTGACAGTAATCAGTGTTAAATACTGCTGTAAGGTTAACCCGGCCTGCTTTACATGTTTCAAAATTATTGATAACAGTTGAAAAAAATCATTAGAAATTTAGAAAAGTAGGCCTAATCAAAAAGTACTCAGTTACATTATTTTAAAGCTGCATTCCGTAACTTGTTTTGGTTAAAACTGATCTGAAATCAATATTTGAGCAAGCACATAAGCAGCCAGTGTTAGAAACCATCTCCTTACTTTAGCTGATTCACAGCGGTTAGCTATAATAATGTTTTCTAGCTTGCGTGGGACGGGTACGTCACGTCTGGAAACACAGAAGCTGTCCCGGCTGCTAGACCATCACATGTGAGGATCGTCTATAGCCTTTTCTCACAGCAGCCGGAATAATTAAACATCATTTTGATGTGAATGAAATTAAATTATATTCCCGTTATAAATCTGCTTCTGATTACAGATAGCCTGAGATTACAAAGATTGGTATTTTAAAGAAAACCAGTTCGAAGAGAGCATAATTAGCTTTTTGGGTTCAAGGAATTTCTTAATATGAAATTCGAAGAGTATGATAATTAGATTAGACTGTGCAGAAACTGAAATCTACTCGCTTATACACACTATACTCATAGTCACCAATGCTGATGTTAACATTAATCAGTTGAGAATAAAGTATAACAATAATAATAATTTGTACGTGATATGAGGGAACCAATCTTTAGATTTAATCACCGTTGGTAGCCAGATTCATGGTAATGCTTGTTTCCTCAGTTGGTCAGAACAAACGTGGCAGACTTGTTACTCGTTCAGATGGCAATATCCGGTGAAAATGCTTATTTGGGTCATATATTCCACGACGTAGGCTAGAATCTGTGCTTGTGACGTACAGTAGATATCCAGCGGTGCGGTGACCGACTGCCACACACTCGTCAGAACATTAGACTCATCCTCGCCGGAGCCGGAGCACAACACACAGCAAGCTAGATAACTCCTCACACAGCTGCAATTCCAGGTTTTCAAACAGAGATGGCGACAAAGAGGCAACACTTACGGACTGCAGCTGTAATAAAGTAACTGAAATAGTTCATACATTTTGAATAGAGTAACTTGTAATCTGTAACCTGTTACATTTCCAAAGCAACCTTCCCAACACTGCTTGTACCTTCTTCAAAAAAATAAAAAAATCACAGAATCAGCGATGGAAACCGTAAAGCCGCTCTGAAGAAGACACGGCTCAAGTTTAGTTATCTTCTGATGCTGTCAGTCAGTGTGCTCATCGATAAATCACTGAGAGTTAGGACCCACAGTAAGCAAGCCAAAAATATGAAAATAAAAGCTCGGATATCATGCACTCAGAATCAGAAACCAGATGAAATATTGTCCGTGATCAAATGCCCTGTTGAACTGCATCCATAAATGTTTACGCTCTGAATGTAGTATACGTTTTGGATTGTGTTTTAGCCACTGTAAATGTTATATATCGCTCCGAGCAGGCAGAAGCAGAGACGTGAATGTGTTTGGAGTCTCGTTCAGTGAAGCATACAGATGCAGAAACATCCAAACACACAATCCTGTCTGTTTAAGAATGACTCTATTGTCTTCTCTTGAGCTGCTTTGAATCTTTGGAGCAGGATTTGAATATTTGATGAACTTTGCAACATTGACACTGATATTTTCCTGTTTATCACCATCAACAATCTGTATTGTATAAAGAATCATGTGACTTGAAAATTATGGCGATTTGTGAACTAATTTAAGACTAAAGGTGGGATGTTTCTGTAATGCAGCAAAACATAATGAAGCTTGTAGTTTTTTGCACGTTTGTGTGATTCTGAGCCTGTGGATGAGAAGCGGTTCACGTCTGTTCTTCCTGTCTTCTAGCCAATCTGAAGAGCTCAGTTGTAAAATGTTTAGTTGTTTTTGTTGCACAGTTATATTTTACAGCATAAACTTGAGGGTTTGCTGTGTTCAGTGTCTCTGTTTGTTTTCTCAGGCTTCACACACACACATACACACTCTCTCTCTCACACACACACACACACACTCTCTCTCTCTCACACACACACACGCACACACACTCTCTCTCTCACACACACACACGCACACACACTCTCTCTCTCACACACACACACGCACACACACTCTCTCTCTCACACACACACACGCACACACACTCTCTCTCTCACACACACACACGCACACACACTCTCTCTCTCACACACACACACGCACACACACTCTCTCTCTC
>NW_015506429.1:267664-288733 GCF_001515645.1 Sinocyclocheilus grahami | reverse complement strand
CACACACACACACACACTCTCTCTCACACACTCACACACAGTAATGAGGCGTGACGGCTCTGTAGGACTGCTGCAGGGGCCCGTAAGTCCCGCCTTCTCCTCTCCTGACCAATAGGCTTCTGCCTGCGCTCTGCTGATGTCACGGCTCCTGTGTGCAGTGGACCAATGGGCTCGCGGCTCCCGCTGACATCAGCCAGCACTCGGATCCTCCAGCACACAGCTTCGTTTCTGCTCAGCTTCTGTGTTGAAGTGGAGGCTGCTCTGGCGCTGTAGGAGCTTCTGTGCCTTCGCCGCGCCGCGCGCTGACATGCAGCTCGTCTGAGGCATGATGGTGCTAGACGCTCCTAACCCCAGCGGGCCGTTCCCGCCCGTGGCTCTAATGCACTTCAGAGGTGAGTGATCGTGATCCGGACGGTTCTGTGTCATTGAGGCGCTGCATGAGACCGAGCTTTAGTGTCTGCTGCCCATCCCCCCACTCCAGCAGTGATGTCACAGGAAGTGAGGTCACGGCTGAAGGAAGGGTGTTGTAAGTGAGTGAGTCAGTGTGTGTGAGTGAGTGAGTGAGTAAGTGAGTGTGTGTGTGTGTGTGTGTGTGTGTGTGAATGAGTGAGTGAGTGAGTCAGTGTGTGTGTGAGAGAGCAGCAGAGACAAATACGGCTCTGTCAGCTGATTACTGATCGATCTGCTGATTTTAAATGACAAAACTGCGTGTTGATCAGGAAGGTTTGCTCTCATGTTTAATGTCTCGGGTGTGTTTATAAAGCCTAACTGACAAATTATAAACAGCTGATAGAAATGATTCTCATGTCAGTATAATCTTCATTTGTAACAAATGTAAAGAGGTGCTCTACCAACAGAAGAGGAGGTGCAACCAAAAAACATATGAGCTGAACAAAGCTGCAACACTCACTCTTCAAAGTTCAAGCTTTATTTATAAAACAACTTGACTTTCCGGCCATCATCAGATAACAAGAGTAACAATCTCACACAGTTATGTGCAGTCTGATAATCGCAGCTCCACTAATTGTACTGATTGAGAAGTAGTTTCCTAATAGGATTAGAGAGAGAAAAAAAGAAAAATACAACTGTGAGAGATCGTAAAACGAAACGTCATGTTTTATTAATAAAGCTTGAACTTTGAAGAGTGAGTGTTGCATCTTTGTTCAGCTCATAAGTATAATCTTCATTGAAACATATGGATTTATCAGTAATATTTCACAGGGGCTTGTGCGACCCCTGCGCGAGTGTGTGTATTAGTTAAGTCAAGTCACCTCTCAAATAGCACACCTAGGTTCCTAACTGATGACGAAGAATTGACAGAGCAGCCATCGAGTGTTAGGGTGCTTTCACACCTGGCCCATTGTTTCGGAACCTGGCGTGTTTCCCCGTTTAGTTCGGTTCGTTTGGGCATATGTGAACACGGCAATTGCGCCCGGATCCGCGCCAAAACAATCGGTCCGAGATCGCCTTAACGAGGGGGTCTCGGCTTGATTGAAGACGAACTCTGGAGCGGTTCGGTTGTAGTGAGAAAGCAAGCCGATCCAACGGACCAACGAACCAGGCTATATCACAATGTATGATGGGTAATTACGTAAGTTCCGTGAAAAGCAGTAGACGATGTCTGTGGGTAAACACGTCTTTGCCATTCAAAATCAAAGCGCGCCTTTTCATTTTACAAATGCCATTTTATTGCTCTTCGTAGCAGGTGCATTTTAACAATGTTTTTTAGACGAATCCTGGACTCCTGCTCAAAATGATAAATTAATATAACGACAGCTACAAAAAACCCAACAATAAGCCCTCGAAGCTGTTGTCGTTCCATCCTGACGGATTACAGCTAGGAGCGGAATTCCGGAAAATAAACCGTGGAACTTAGATCAATGAGAGGACAGTTTACTCGCACGTGACTTGAATTAACAATTTTAGTCCGTTTAGATGACATTTGCCATGTGAAAGCGAACCGCACCAGGAATAAAAAGCAACATTGTAATAATTTGAATCCCTGTTTCGGAACAAAGCAATCGATCTACAGGTGTGAAAGCACTCTTAGACAGTGTTCTAGGTTATTACATGCAGAGGTTTTCAGTCTTATAATTAACACCTCTGTTTTTTCAGAATTTAGCAGTAAGAAATTACTCGTCATACAGTTTTTTATATCGACTATGCATTCCGTGAGTTTTTCAAATTGGTATGTTTCGCCGGGCTGCAAAGAAATATAGAGCTGAGTATCATCAGCGTAACAGTGAAAGCTAACACCGTGTTTCCTGATGATATCTCCCAAGAGTAACATGTAAAGCGTGAAGAGTAACGGCCCTAGTACTGAGCCTTGAGGTACTCCATACTGCACTTGTGATCGATATGATACCTCTTCATTCACTGCTACGAATTGATGGCGGTCAGATAAGTACGATTTGAACCATGCTAATGCACTTCCACTAATGCCAACAACGTTTTCTAGTCTATTCAAAAGAATGTTGTGGTCAATAGTGTCGAACGCAGCGCTAAGATCCAGTAGCACTAATAGAGAGATACAACCACGATCAGATGATAAGAGCAGGTCGTTTGTAACTCTAATGAGAGCAGTCTCAGTACTATGATACGGTCTAAATCCTGACTGGAAATCCTCACAGATACCATTTTTCTCTAAGAAGGAATATAATTGTGAGGATAATACCTTTTCTAGTATCTTGGACAGAAAAGGGAGATTCGAGATAGGTCTGTAATTTATTAATTCGTTGGGGTCAAGTTGTGGTTTATAATAATAATATTAATAGCTGTAATTTAACTGCAAGGGTTTGTTGTTAGGTTAGAGTTGGGTAAGGGTTGGTTATGGTTAGGTTAAGGTTAGTGATCGTTAAGGTGAACTGATATAATTCCAGACTTCGGTTCTGTCCATTTACAGACGCTCAGTGTGTTTCTCCTCGACTGTCACATGTTCTTGTTATAAAACATCTAGTTTCAGTAAAGCTGCTTTAGATTCATCTGCTATGTTTTTCTTAAGCGTTTTTCATTCTTCTTATAATCGGTCATCCACAAAAATATGAATGGGCTGTGTTTATTGATCCATGTTATGAATGACAGTATCTGCTTTGAAGAGAAGTGCAAGTTGTTTCATGCTGAACCTCAGTGCAACCTTTCAACAGTTTTGCATCAATAAAACAGAACGTGTGTTTGTTTCTAACAGAAGGTCTATTGTCATATTACTCTGTTGTTAGTAAAGCTGATGTGCTGCGATGTGAAGTCACTGCTGGAAAACTGTGAAAATCATCTGAAATGCTGGAGTCTGATTAGTGCTCAATTATACATGCAGGTGATTCAGATCTAATTATGTGAAAAGTTGTTCACTGGAAGTTAAGAGTGTGAAAATCCTTTAGCTCTCATTAGTGATCTGTACATTAGACAGATCCAGAGTGTCATAACTCTGATAATGCACCGGTGTGCGTGAGCATCAGATGCTGGCGTGTTATTTTGGGCGTTTAGATCAGATAAGTGTCTTGTGTCTGAGGAGCAGCAGATGAACTCATCTCGTCGTCCTCAGGGAGACGTCTGTGGAGATCTCGAGCATGTGACGTTACTGGAGTCATAATAACAGACATGAGTGATTTGTTTTGAATAGAAGGTGTGATGAATAATAAAAGCACTCATAAGAGAGGCACTATCCCTGTGCAAACATGATATTGTACATTTGAAATGATCAGTCGTGTCTTATAGATCAGCTCGTGAGTGTTAGCGCAGAATTTGATCTTAAACTATTTAATGTTCCTCCAGTAGATTATAACAGCTGATGGTAACTGGTTATGGTTAAGGACTGGTTAATATCTCTCTCATATATATATATATATATATATACCTATAACAACAGCCGGTCAAATGACCCAAGGCATGGAACGCAAATACACAAGAAACGTTATCATTTAATTGAATGCATTTGCAGCAGCTCAGTCGAGTCACATTTAAAGGGGTCATATGATGCCTTTTTTTTAAAAAGATCATTATTTTGTGTATTTGGTGTAACAGAATATGTTGACATGCTTTAATGTTCAAAAAACACATTATTTTTCAAATACTGTACATTATTGTAGGTTCTCTATGCCCCGCCTCTCTCAAACGCTTCGTTTCTACAAAGCCCCTCCTTCCGACAAGCGCAGTCTGCTCTGATTGGCCAGCTGACCCAGTGCATTGTGATTGGCCGAACACCGCAAGCACTCGTCGGAAATGTAACGCCCCTTACCATAATCGCCAGCTTCATCTTTCAAAATAAATGTAGAGACAGAGCCGGAAAGGGGAACAGAGTCGCGTGACGGACACAGTGGTGAAGCTGGTATGTGTTTGCAGTACACAAGCCACGGTTAAGACAGCTGACTCCACTGTGATGTGACACTCTCTGTCTCTCTTGCTCGCGCGCGCACACACACACACACACTTACTTGAACTAATAACAAAACAGTAGCTGATTCAGAAGCGCCAGATTGTCATAGCAAAGTCAGAATGACCTCCTCTCCTAGCTTCACGAAACGGTCGTCCATAAAATGCATTGCTGTTCTGTTGTAAGTAATCTTAAAGATTCCTAAATGCATCTACTTCCGGAAGGCCAAATAAAGTGCTTTTGCTTTCTCCTAGAAACACACAGCGTCTCCCTGACATGCTGCTTCAACACTAACTGCGGTTACTGAAACCACGCCTTCTTTCTTTGCGTGCACATTTGGGTGCATTATGCTAATATTTCCACATAGTGAGGTAGATATGTGGGGGCGTGTTAGAACGAGGCGTTTTAGGGGGGCGTGGCAGAGTCTTAACTTTGATAAAGAATATCTCTTTGGTTTTGAGACTTTAGTCTTTGTAACTTCAGAGATCTTATCTATGCACAATCAGCTTGTAACACTCCAAAGAGAAAGAACAACTTGAAATCGCATCATATGACCCCTTTAAGCCTATTTCTATAGTGCTTTATACAGCGCTGTGTCAAAGCAGCTTCACAGAAATAAACAGGAAAATAACAGAATTAATGATTAACTCCGTTGTGGAGACAAATTGAGATTCTGCTGTATGCATGCTGTGCTCTCAGATTCTGTAGTGTTTTTGTTCAGATCAATCCAGTTCAATAGTGGTTCAGTTCATTTCATTAACAGTTCAGTAAAAGTTCATCTATTTTGAAATGAGTTCAATTCTGCTGTTTAAAGCAGCTCTACAGCAGACAGTTGTCATTATTCAGTTCAGTGTCGATTCAATTCAGTTCAATAACAGTGTCCGTGTTTTCAGATGTGATTCAGCTGTAAAGCAAAGACAATCATCATCCAGCTCAGTTCAGAGTTGTTGTGAAGGAAACAAATCTTTTAAAAGAAAAATATGCAAAGTGAACACAAAAATGAGGCTGTTTATGCTTTAAAATGTACAGATGCTGAATAAATGTCTGTTCTTGACTCTTGTGCTGTTCTACAACGCAAAACTTCAGTGCTGAAATTGAATGTTTCATAACTGATGAATTTTACAATATTAACACTTTTTTTTTCTTCCTGTGAAGCTGCTTTGAATCAATCTGTATTGTATAAAGCGCAATAGAAATAAAACTGATGCTACTTGACATATTTTGTGCATGTATTTCCCTCCTGTAGCAGCAGAAAGGAAAGGATCGATGACGTGTGTTAGTTGTTTGTGTTTGGATGCAGGAGCTGGTGACGGTGTGCTCGTGTCGGGGAAAGTTACTTTTAAAAAGTAATCTGATTACGTAACTCGCGTTACTTGTAACACTGTGTGATTGTGCAGTAGTAAAGCTGGAGTGTTTCTAATCGTCTGACTCGGTCTCTGCTCCTCTTGTGCTTCCAGATGTGGCTCCGGCCGAGCAGGAGAAGCTCTTCATCCAGAAGCTGCGTCAGTGCTGCGTTCTGTTCGACTTTCTGTCCGATCCGCTCAGCGACCTGAAATGGAAGGAGGTGAAGCGGGCGGCGCTGAGCGAGATGGTGGAGTACATCAACCACAATCGCAATGTCATCACGGAGCCCATTTACCCGGAGGTGGTGCACATGGTGAGTCAGGCCGGCTCTCAGGGGCCCGCGGCGGCCCTCGCTCTCATCAGAGCCGCTCGTTTGATCTCCGAGCTCCAGACAGTGCCGCTTCTGTTTCCCATTAGAGTCGGCCACGGACGTTCTTGTGCTTTATTGACACTGACTTCACATGCTTTTCTATTTACAGCATTAAAGAAGCCTTATCAGGCTGGAGTTTAATCTGAAACACAATGGGCCTCTTTCACATGTGTGTGTTTCTCAGCAGCGGAAGTCGTCACAGTTGGGTTAACTTGAAGAGCAGTGAATGGGAGAGCACCACAGATATATTTCTTGCTTTCCCATTTGCTCAGATAGCAAAAGAAAAAAAACTCCACGATAGTGTTTATGACTTTCAATAAAAGGAAAACATTGAGAGAGACTGATAACGGCAGTCAGAAGAGAGAACGAGGTCAAGTTTACCGCATAGAGGACATACAGATCCACTACGGAGGATTTATCACTAAATGATTTACTGACTGATGAAGCGTTTGTCTGTTTTATCTCCTACTTTAGTTTCAATAAAACATTTAAAGAGTGCAGACCAACCTTTGTAATGCGACTAAATGATTAGTTCAAAAATGAGTTATTCAGCGAGTACGTCATGAACACAATCACACTGCAAAAATGATTTTCTTAGTATTTCTGTCTGGTTTTCTAGTATAAATATCTAAACGTTCTTGAATCAGGATGCATTTACTTGACAAGTAACATGACTTAAGATATTAAGAAGGAAAAAAAAATCTATTTTGTTAGTTTTTGCTTTAAACAAGCAAAAATATCTGCCAGTGGGGCAAGAAAAATAATCTTTAGCTTTTGAAAATGGCAGATATTTTTGCTTGTTTTAAGATATTTATAGTAGAAAACAAGACAGAAATACTAAGTAAGAGAATCAGTGTTTGCAGTGCTGTCAGGTTCATCAGGCTTGAACTAGAGTAAAACCATCAGATTCATCCATGCAGCAAAGCATTAACCTTCGCTGATGGAAAACAAAACGAATTTCACTTGTAATCCAGTGTTTTAAAGCCCAGAATGCCATAGTGCATCTATAGCATTTCTCTGTGTTTGCTCGTGATCAAGCGAAGGCTCCGCGGTGGTCTCTGGTGACTCTGATGAGGTTTGGGAAACCTGCTTTAGTCCGTGTGAGGTGGTCTGTGTCACGGAGCGCTCATTAGTGTGACAGAGACCTGTAGACGGCGCTGCTGGTTCAGTGTGCGAGTGTCAGGAACATGATGGCTCGTGTTTGTGTTGCAGTTTGCAGTGAACATGTTCAGGGGTCTGCCGCCTTCATCGAACCCGACGGGAGCAGAGTTCGACCCGGAGGAGGATGAACCCACTCTGGAAGCAGCCTGGCCTCATCTGCAGGTGTACTGTACATCATGGTTTTCTCTGTGAATCTCTGTTAAACTGTAATGTATTCCTGTGATGTGCAGCTGTATTTTCAGCATCATTACTCCAGTCTTCAGTGTCACATGATCTTCAGAAATCAGTATAATATGCTGATCTGCTGCTCGAGAAACATTTCTGATTATTATCAATGTTGAACACAGTTGTGCTGCACAATATTTCTGTGGAAACTGTAAAACTACCGTTCAAAAGTTAGGGGTAAATAAAACTTTTTAAAAAATGTATTAGTTTTATTCATCAAGGATACATTAAATTGATCAAAAGTGACAGTAAAGACATTTATAATGTTACAAAATATTTCTATTTCAGATAAATGCTTTGTTTTTAACTTGACTTGAATCCTGAAAAATAAAATGCATCACAGTTTCCACAAAAATATTGTGCAGCACGACTGTGTTCAGCATTGATAATAATCAGAAATGTTTCTCGAGCAGCAGATCAGCATATTATACTGATTTCTGAAGATCATGTGACACTGAAGACTGGAGGAATGATGCTGAAAATACAGCTGCGCATCACAGAAATACATTACAGTTTAACAGAGATTCACACAGAACACCGCTGATTTACACTGTAATAATATTTCACTGTTTTTTTTACTGTATTTTTGATCAAATAAATGCAGCTTTGGTGAGGTTAAGAGATTTCTAAAAAAAATAAAAAAACACTTATTTGGCCGATGGTATATTCAATCATTATGTTATGTTTATGCAATGTCTTACTGTGCCACATAAATAGAAACAATGTTTTCTGGTGAGTCTGTAGATGTATGCAGTGTGTGACGACAGCAGATAACAGATAACAGCGCTGCACATCTGAATAAATAACGTCACCGGAGTTTGACCTGTTGCTCATCACAGCATCTTTCTGTTTCTCAAAGCTGGTGTACGAGTTTTTCCTGCGGTTTCTCGAGTCGCCCGACTTTCAGCCGAATATTGCCAAGAAATACATCGACCAGAAATTTGTGATGCAGGTATTTAATTTCAGTATAAATAAGCTGAAGTTTCAGTATTAGTTCAGACGTGTGAAGCGCTGTTTCTGAACTGAATTTCAGCTTCTGGAGTTGTTTGACAGTGAAGATCCGCGAGAGAGAGATTTCCTGAAAACCACCCTGCACCGAATATATGGAAAGTTCCTCGGGCTGCGCGCTTACATTAGAAAGCAAATTAATAACATATTTTACAGGTGAGCAGTGCCTTCATGCCTCATTCTTGTCGTTTCTGAGTGTTAATGATGTGATAATTCAGTCTTAGCTGGAAACAGGTTTCAGTATTTAAGAATTTAGCTGGTTTATATGTGACCCTGGAGCACAAAACCAGTCATAAGGGTACATTTTTCGAAATTTAGGTTTATACATCATCTGAAGCTGAATAAATAAGCTTTCCATTGATGTATGGTTTGTTAGGATCGGACAATATTTGAAAATCTGGAATCTGAGGGTGCAAAAAAATCGAAATATTGAGAAAATCATCTTTAAAGTTGTTCAAATGAAGTTCTTAGCAATGCATATTACTCATCAAACATTAATTTTTGATATATTTACGGTAGGACATTTACAAAATATCTTCATGGAACATGATCTTTACTTAATATCCTAATGATTTTTGGCATAAAAGAGAAATGTATAATTGTGACCCATACAATGTATTGTTGGCTATTGCTACAAATATCCCCCAGCGACTCAACACTGCTTCTGTGCTGCAGGGACACATATGTAAATGTCACTTTGTGTTTTGTAGGTTTATTTATGAGACGGAGCATCACAACGGAATCGCTGAGTTCCTGGAGATCCTGGGCAGGTAAAACATGCTCTCTCCCAGTGCATGCTGGGAAATCTTCTGATTTCTGACAGCGGTGTTTCTTCTGTCCGACAGCATCATCAACGGCTTTGCTTTGCCATTAAAAGAGGAGCACAAGATCTTCCTGCTGAAGGTTTTGCTGCCGCTGCATAAAGTGAAGTCTCTGAGCGTCTATCACCCGCAGGTCAGTCACACGCCAAGCTCATTAAACATCGTTAACTCACACTGACGAGCGTCACTAACCGCGTCTCGTCTCGCTCCAGCTGGCGTATTGTGTGGTTCAGTTCCTGGAGAAGGACAGCACGCTCACTGAACCGGTAAGACGTCAGACTCTCAGACAGCATTTAATGCATTAAGGGATTGATGCGACCCATGAGGCTTTGCTGGCGGTGTGCAGGTGGTCGTGGCTCTTCTCAAGTACTGGCCCAAGACTCACAGTCCGAAGGAGGTGATGTTCCTCAACGAGCTGGAGGAGATCCTGGACGTGATCGAGCCGTCCGAGTTCGTGAAGGTCATGGAGCCGCTCTTCCGTCAGCTGGCCAAGTGTGTGTCCAGTCCGCACTTCCAGGTGAGCCCAGCGGAGAAGACCGATGTTAGTCTGGTTTAGATTGGTTCGAGGTTCATTCTTGGTCTCCTTCATATTACATGCGTGTGATGTAAAGTACTGAAATGTTCCTCATCCAACAGTGAAACAACGAAAGGAACCAACATACACTTTATAACAATAGAATGTTATAAACTATCAAGAAATGTGTGAATTAAACTGAAAATTCATATACACTTTACAGTTGCCAAAAATATAACTTTTGGGTTTTTTGTTATTACAAAACAAATAAGCAAGCCCAGCTCAGGTGACAAAAAGTAACGCTAAAGTAACGTAATCCATTACTTTCCAAAAAAGTAACTATGTAACACAATACTGTAATGCATTACTTTTAAAAGTATCCAACACTGGATTGCACATTATTCACATGTTCACATGACATTTTTTGGAATGTAATCTCTTTCTCTCTATGTATTTGTATATCAATGCACAGGGGCCTATGAAATCCGTCAGATTTTTTCCCAAGTTCCGTTCCATTTTTTTCAGTTTAAATTTTTCTGGATTCCATTTTAGTTCTTCTAGACTCTGTTTTAACGGTTAAATAAAATTGTATTTATCAAAAAGCATGTCTAATTAATTGAAATCATAAAACTTACAATATTAAACAACACTTTATTAAAAGTTCAACATAAATTACATTTTTAAGGCCCTATGAAATGGTGTTTTATTTCTTACCAAATTCTGTTTTCCATTCATTTTCTGGATTTCATTTGAATGGTTTTAAATGGTGATACACAAATGAGGTCAAAAGTAATCTAAAAGTAGTCTGATTTTATCACCTGAAATGTGTAATGTAATGGATTTCGTTACTAACTACAATTTCTAGCGTGTCGTTTGGAATCAGTAACAGACTACTATTTGTGAGTGTTGTGACGAGCGCTATAGAAATAAATTAGACGTGATGTGTGCTTCTGACAGGTGGCGGAGAGAGCGCTTTATTACTGGAATAACGAGTACATCATGAGTCTCATCAGCGACAACGCAGCCAGGATCTTACCCATCATGTTCCCCGCGCTTTACCGCAACTCCAAGAGCCACTGGAACAAGTATGGAATGCCGTTTAGATCCAGCGTCACGCTTTACTCGCTAGCATAAACATACTAAACGCTGTTTTGTTCGGTCTGAATGCATCTCTCTTCTCTGTGTTTGTGAAATGACTGCAGGACCATTCACGGCTTGATCTATAACGCACTGAAGCTCTTCATGGAGATGAACCAGAAGCTGTTTGACGACTGCACACAACAGTTCAGAGCCGAGAAGAACAAGTGAGTTGAGACACAAACACAGCCGTCGTCTCACGTGAGACGAAAACACTGACGCTTCTGCTTCCAGAGAGAAGGCCAAGCTGAAGGAGCGAGAGGAGGCCTGGATGAAGATCGAGAGTCTGGCCAAGTCAAACCCGCAGGTGAGTTTCTCTCGACCCGAATCTCCACTTCCTGTCAGTCACATGACCTGATTCACGCTCTGAAGTGACCTCACGTTTCTGCTGACGTCCGTCTGCTTCGCTCTGTTTCTTCCGTCGCTGCTGACGACTCTCTGTAACGCTCATGTTTCTGTTTCTGTTACTTTCTTTTCCACTAGTACGTTTTGTGTGTTGATCCGTCTGGACTAAACAGTCCTGTAGAAATGGAGACTGATGGTCCCTTTATAGAAGATGTTCAGATGTTAAAAAAGACAGTGCAGGCCAGAGCCCTTCAGGTAATTCAGAGATCTGAACAGAGCTTCATCATCCTCATCCTCATCCTCATCCTCATCAGGTGTGGCAGAGATCTGGCCCATATGGAAAAGGACGATCCGCGTCACGTGTTCAGATCCTTTCTCTTCTCAATCTGCACCCGAGCGACAGTGTTTGTGGTTATGAGTTAGAAATCCATCTTTCCATACGGGCACTAAAGCTGGAGAAATGCTTCACCTCTCCACTGTCTGCTTTTATTCAGTGAATATCAGTCATCATGTGTGTGTATCAGAGTCAAATCAACCGCATTTCAGAAGCTTCCTCAGCTAAAATGTATCATTTAAGATGCCATGAAGTCAAAACAACAATTATCACCTGAGATTTAGAGCTGAATTACAGGGGAACGTGACTTTAGAAAGATGATTTCATTCGACGACGGTGACAAATCTGCACATGGAGCCGGAATGAAATCTCCATATCACTGGGACTGAACCACGTAGGTTTTTGAACGGTCACCATTGGCATATAATGCCCCAGATTTGCTAAAGTCAAGAGATTTTACTAATAGAGCTTTCAATCTCTGCGTGAAAATAACATGATGCTGCCATCTTTCTGAAGACATGTTCTCCTCCAGATCTCAGGAGGCATTGTCATTTTGACCCTCGCTACAAAACTGTGGATTACTCATACATGGCATTTCATATTTTGCCTTTTTTCTTCATTTATGCATTTCATTCACCACAACAAATCTAAAAATCGAATCGTTTAGCCGGGTACGTCTGGTTGAGCTGACACAGAATGACGCGGATGTGTTATAATAACAGCAGTGTTGGGGAGTAACTAGTTACATGTAACGGAATTACGTCATTTAATTACTAAATAAATGTAATTGTAATCAGTTACAGAGCAAAATTGTGTAATTAAATTACAGTTACTTATGAAAATGTTAACAATTACAAACCGGGTTACATCTGAATTGTTTTCACACACACACACATACAGATTTATTTGATTTCTTTCATAAATTGCGTTGACTGCTCTAAAATATGAGACGGCAATGTTTCAGGAGTTTAGGACACATGCTTATTCCATAAATGATTGATTTCCTATTTGGGTTTATGTATATGCTTGAACTGTTTTTCCGAGCCGTTGTTAGTCGCCAGTGCTTCTTGTCATAACTATGCAAAGATTTGATTTTAAAAACAGTATCATCGCTATATATACTAGGCTATATCTTATGATTTTAAATCTGTATTTAATCTCAGAATGATCTCAGAGTAAGTCTTATTTTGTGGTGACTGTGTTTTAAATTTAATTATTTCACTTAATTCGAGTGATGAAGGATTCTGAAAGTCTGACAGTAATCAGTGTTAAATACTGCTGTAAGGTTAACCCGGCCTGCTTTACATGTTTCAAAATTATTAATAGTTAAAAACATTTAGAGAAGAAATCAAAAAGTAATCAAATGTAATAATTTGTGTGTGTGTGCGTCTCTGTGTGTGTGTCTCTCTCTCTCTCTGTCTGTGTGTGTGTGTGTCTCTCTGTGTGTGTGTGTGTGTGTGTGTCTCTCTCTGTGTGTGTGTCTGTGTGTCTGTGTGTGTGTGTGTGTGTGTGTGTCTCTCTCTGTGTGTGTGTCTCTCTGTATGTGTGTCTCTGTGTATGTGTGTGTCTCTCTCTGTGTGTGTGTGTCTCTCTGTGTCTCTCTGTGTGTGTGTCTCTCTCTCTCTGTGTGCATGTGTGTGTCTCTCTCTCTGTGTGTGTGTGTGTGTGTGCAGATGTCGAGGGAGCAGAGGAAGGAGCGGCCGCTCGTCAGGCATAAATCGGATCTTCCTCAGGATTCCTTCACCACCAAAGCCTTGGAGACGCACCGGCGCACCGAAGACATGCTGACCAACCACGACTAGTTCAGGTGTTCGTTTGGAGGCTCCACATCTCCGGGGTTTTCTTGACTCTCTCTCTTCCTGTGGTCCGGACGCTCGCCGCTGCGTGATTGAGAACACGGCTGGAGCGGAGCGGAAAGCTTTCTTTGTGTTTCACATTTGTGTTTATTTTCAGGGACTGTTGCCAGTGCCAATACTGTCATGCTGATTAGCTTCCATAGTTTTATTTCTCTGTTTATTGCTTCAGCTAATGTGGTGTTTCAGACTAAAGCACGTCTGTCACGTGTTCTCTCTGTGTGTCGCTCAGATCGGATGGCTTGGTTAGTTCACTTCTGTGCCATAGACAGTTTGGTTGAACGTGGTGTCTCCGCTCGTTGTGCTGTTTCACTGGTTCAAACAATGGTACGGTTTCTCCATCGGATCGACGGCTGAATGTCGCCAACATTCCCGGATCAGTTCATCCGACACGGAGCTCTGGGATCCGATAGGAAGCTCTTCTGATCTCAGACTCTCCAGAAGGACCTCAGTGCCTTCCAGCGGCGGAGACGAGGGCCTTCGGTCCGTTCGGATGAATCCAGATCCAAACGCAGCGGTGTGACGCCGACGCTTCGATTGTTCATTTCCATCCGGATGCTTTCCTGTTATTTTATTGAACTACCTAGAAGCACTTCCTGAAAACTTGAAAACTCTACTGCGTGTGTGTGTGTGTGTGTGAGAGAGTGTGTGTGTGTGTGTGAGAATCAGTCGCATGCTTACAGTCATTTCTGTACCGTTGTTTGAACTCCTGTATGTTTAATCGCTGCATTTTATTCATTTCTTTTCACCTATAATAATTAATTCAGTATGTGAGTATATAAATGTTGATGTATAAAACACATTTTTGTCTCGGCTTCTTTTCCAAACACACTCACATGCTCCACTGAAGAGTTTATACGTGTGTTTAGAGAATCGATTGTCTTTAACTCGGTTGCTGTTGAAACAAATGATTGAATGAGAAGGGCAAAATTATTTCATATTATATTTCTATTCGCTGTAACTCATGGTAAGTGTCCTTCACGTATTCTCTATTTGTTTAGAATATACGAGCATTTAATTTGCTTCTGTAGTCGACTCATATGAACAGTGTTGGGGAAAGTTACTTTTAAAAGTAATGTATTACAATGTTGCATTACTCCATAAAAAAGTAACTAGTAGCATTACTTTCTAGGGAAAGTAATGCATTACGTTACTTGAGTTGGGCTCGCTTCTTTATTTTTAGGAACAAAAAACCCAAAAGGTATAGTTTTGGCAATTATAAAGGCCACCAGAAGTGAAATGAAAGCCTCAGGCTGAAGGAAGTGCTTCTGTCTCACTCCTAGCTCATAATTTCTCGCACGGAGATGGGAGAATAAACAGGAAAACAAAGTTACTTGTGTTACTTATTTGAAAAAGTAATTTATTTTCTTGTAAATTTAAAAGTAATCTGATTTCGTTACCCCCAACACTGCATACGAACGTGTTTGTGCATTTGATACGCGCATATATAGTTTATATATATATTAACAACAATATTATATGTACAGAATAAAAAAAATACTGATTAATGGAAGAGACTTGTCCATTTCTGAGGAGCTAATAAATATTTTCTATCAATTTGTACAATTCTGTCATTCTGGTATAGATTTTATTTGTGAGTCTCTCCTGGTGTTCAATGTTGTGTGAGCATATTGAAAATAAAGAGATCATGTGTCTTTATATTTCAATCTTTAGTGTCTCATACAGTGTTTGAGCTTCCATTCGCCTGTCAAAACAAACATTAGATCAGGGGGTCCTGGAGGGTCACCGCTCCAAACACACCTGAAGCAGCTAATCAAGGTCAGACGAGAAACCTCCAGGAAAGATTTCAGACATTAGAGAAACATCTGCAGATGCTGGACAGATCGAATGTTGTGGATCATGTGTGTGTGTGTTTGTAATCTAGTTGATCAGTTCATCTGTATGTTTTATACTGATTTTTGCATGATCTTAAATCATTCTAACATGAACATGCACTCACTGGTTTAGTAGTCCAACCCTGTTTTGACCACTAGAGGACTTCATCTGCTCAGGATGAAACTATAAACCCCTTGAACCCTGATCTCAGAGCTCAAACAAACCTACAGCCATGAGAAATTAACACACAGAAGCACTTTAATCAGCGAGCGCCACGCTTCATTCTGAGTCAGTGTGTTCTCGTTCATCAAAAGTGATCATTCTGTCATCATCGTTCACTCTCCTCATGTTGTTCCAGACCTGTGTGAGCTTCTTTCTTCTGTTGAACACTAAAGAAGATATCCTGAAGAATGCTGGGAACCAAACTGGTAGCCATTTAGTTCCATTGTATAAAAAAACATTTACTCTGGAAGTCATTGGGGATCAGAAGCTGTTCTTTTGTGTATAAAAGAAGAAAGATTTAACATGAGGGAAAATAAATGATGACTGAATTTGGGTGAACTATCCCTTTAATATGTGAACCACATTTGGACATTAATTGATTTATTGTCTTTATTTATTTCTCTCAGATCCGAACTGAGTCTAATGCCTGAAATGACTGATGTGTTTCAGAAACACGCCTGACCTCTGTGAAAATCCGCTTCCACGTGCCTGATGGATTACTTCCTGTCTGGCATCCGAGCACTTAATCAAACATCATTACAGCCCTTCGTCTGCTGCCTTCAGACGCATTAAATCATCCGATCCGACAGAATCAGCCTTACTCTCAAACAGCATTATAATGGTGCTGACAGACAGGCCGTCGAAAATAAAGAAAAAACTAAATCAATCCGCTAATCAACGCAAGGCCTTATTACACAAAAACCTTAAAAACAGAACAAACGAATGGTATTTTTCTTTAGTTTGAAAACATACGTGAAAACGTAACAGAATTATAAGATTAAAAAGATCATGACACCTGTTTATTATTATTATTTTAATGTGTATTGAAGTTCACTTGCAGAAAAAAAAAGTTTTTAAGGGGCGGGTCCTTTTGAGGACGTCGTTTTGATTGGCTAACGGCAATATTATACGTATAAAACCATCAGCTACTGACAAACGTTATGAAATCATTTACTTACGGTTTGTGGTGCAGCTGCGGTCAGATCCAGTACAGTTGGGCTGCTTCATCTTTCAATAAAAGTTTCTTTGCAATCTCTCCATTACACTGTGCTTCATTTACTAAACAATCTGCAGTCAAATGCTCCGAACAAACATATAATCCTCTGAGGTGATTAATAATGAAGCATAAACTTATTCCTGACGCTGGGATCCTTCTGAAGGTGGTACAGAGACGTGAATAAGCTGTTTACACCGGACACGTCAAAGCTCTGTTTGTTCTGCTGTTGATAAACTCGAGTGTGTCACAATCACAACGCACACCTGTACTCTATCAGTCCAGCGTCAGTGACTAAACAGTTTACATTTAACTCAGTGTTTAAATGGGTTCTGTGTGCATCTGACAAGACGCTTGTGTCTGGTACTAGTAGCAGAAGTCAACCGTTAAACAACTGAACGCCAGTGGGCGGGGCTAATAGTACGATAACGTTAAACGATTGGTCGATGTCTTGCTTTAGAGGCGGTCATATGCAAATATGTAATATAATGCATTTGGAGCTTCCCAAACTGAATCCCAAATTTCCCCCAGACATTAAAATATCCAAATGATTTGCCATTAGTAACCCTTTGCGAAAATCAATAATTATTAAAACAATTATATAAAAATGGGGTTTTATGGTCGGTCACAATTGTGAGCGGTGGGATAATGTGTATACTGAATTAACATTTCTGCACTCATAAAAACTTCTATATATCTCAGCTCAGCTATTTTAAACTCCGTTTGATCACATTCTAGGGTTACTATTATGCATAAAACCCCTTGAACAACACTGATAGGAATACTGAGATAAAAGACTAAAAAATACAACGTATTTCAAAATTGTTACTTTATGGTAACATATATCATAAAATTGTTATACTAGTGCTACCAGTATTGTAACATCAATATTGTAACTTAAATTTAGTGCAATATTCATTGCAGCATTTTAGTGCAGCCTTCACTAATAGCTGCAACTGGATTTATATGTTTATTTACCTACATGGACTGTATTAGCCCACCGGTCACTGTTGCCATCAACCTGTTTACTCATATTTGACTACTCTCAGCAAACCGTAATAATTTTGAATTCATATATTAATACTAGACACCTTGAAGATAACATGTACCAACAATCTCTGTCATATCTTTATGTTAACATACTGTACTTTACTAGCCTTTTGTTGTGGAGCTTTGATGCAGCATCATCTTCTCAAGGTGCAAACAGGAAGTAAACTGCTTTGATCATGTGACAAGTTGAACTATCCATGTGACACTGCACAGCCTTAATTGAGACCCTTTATTTTTTCCATATTTGCAGGAAACGCACTAGTAACATTATAAATGAAAACCTTCTTTACGGTCACTATTGTGAGGGGTGGGATTAAATGGGTTAAAGAAATACAGTTTACCTGCAGGATGTTGCAATGCTACAAAAACCTTTTATATGTCAAAAGCTGAAGGAAGAGAGTTAATCGAGTTCTCTTGTCGTGACCCCTTTGTTTTACCGGTCAAGCGGCATCAGATGAAAGGCTCATGCCAGTGTTACTGCAAACCATGCTTCTGAAACAAACTAACAATAAAGGTCAGAAAAGCCAGCCGGCAGGACAGATGCGGTCCAGCAGATTCACAGATGAGAGTTTCTCTGACTTCATGACGGTTCTGTGGAGGAAATGAAAGCAAGCGCTGATCTGCTTTAGATGCGCTGGTTTTAATGTGCTCTGACCTGGAAGCAGGAAGGCCATGGATTAGTTACCCATGATCCTCTGGTTCCTCCCACGCGCTGGCCTCGGAGCCGTAAGTGGGTCACGTTTGGTCATCTGAGGTACGAGCTTCAGAAATGAGACGCTGAGGAGCTGAGTTTTGATCATTCTTTCTCAGCAGGGTTGCCATAAAAAACATTTTGTTATTTACAGCGTTGGGAAGGTTACTTTGGAAATGTAACAGGTTACAGATGAAAAGTTACTCTGTTTAAAATGTAACAAGTAGATATTTTTTAAATAACTGTAAGTGATTGCTGTTGTGTTCTTGTATTATTGATTCACCAGGAGAGGGCACTATGGGTTACTAAGTTGGTACCTATAAAAGGTGTAGAAGAATAATTGAATGCGAGCAACCATGTGGCATGCAGGCTGTGCTTGATGTTGGTCTTTGATGCTAATAAATCCTTGAATTGTAACTTCTGGAATCTGACTCTTCATGCTTACCAGGACTTGAAACATTACAGTTACATTTATTTTGTAACTAAATTGCGTAATGCCGTTACATGTAACTAGGTACTCCCAAACACTGGTTATTTGAAATTTTTTAATGTAACTTATTTGATCTCACCTAGGTCAAGGCAACATTACTAATTTTTATTTAGTTAAACTGAAACTGAAATAAAAATGTAGAATTTTTTCATGCATCAAGTTAAACTAAATGAGTAATGTTGCCTTGAACACAGCTCCGGCGCTACGCTGCGGCCCCTCACGCCAACTCTGCTTTTAAAAGAAAAACTATTTAAAAAATGAAAATGACAAAAAAAAAGTATCATTTTGAAATATGAAATTTAATTATATGAAAATGTAAAATTACAAAACTGATTCATATTAAGAAAAGTATATATATATAATAATATCTCAATGATACATACATAACACTAACCCTCAAATAAAATGAACTGAACTGCAATTTTACTTCTGAAGTACAATCAAATTGGAAATGCACATAACACAATTTTTAACCAGAAATGTTTGTCAAGACATATTTTATCTTCCTTTGAATTGCACTTTAGAATTCCCTGTGTGTCTGATTCTCCAGCTCTCGCATGCAGTGACCGATTCAAAGCGAGAGCAAATGTGAATGCGGTGACCTCGTCTGACCTCCCAGTCCCCCGTGGAAAAAGGCCCGGATGCCCAGAGAAAGCTGATTGTGTGCAGGTTTGAGAACAAGCGTCTGCCTGGGTCTCACAGCTGATGGATCGTGATCTGGGCCGTGACCCCGGGCCCCAGAGGTCATCGCGAGGTCGTCGTGTTCTCTGTAGATGAACAGCCCTTAATGAAGCGTGACCTCTGACCTCAGAAAGCCACGGACGTCCAGCGATTGTGCAAACGAGAGAAAGCGAGGCTAACCGCTGCCAAACACTTTCTCCCTCCGGCCGGGAAATATTAGCCTCGGCCACAATACAAAACAGTGTTGTACTTCTGAAGAAACGATTCCACGGATACTTCAATCAGTTCACTGAAGCGGCCCGCTGGCTTACAAGCAAGAAAACAGCAGGCTTGTGTCTTTCCTTCATGCCTTCTTACGGGGAAAACACTTTTGACTTAACTGAGAAGAACATTTTATAAATTTAATTTCACACTTTAATTGAAGGCCCTTCTGGACTTTGGTTTGGTTTTATGATTGAAGACTCTACATGATCGTGTGTCTGCGCCATGAAGACCGATCACTGATAACTCTTGTGCATCTGCTGTTGTCTCTCACATCAGAATCCAGCCACATATGTGTTTAGAGCTGTTTAAACGCTGCTTGATCTGTGCAGATCTCTCTCCTGATTCACACCAGAACACTGACTCACTGGAGGAAGAGTTATTATGGATTATAGACTTTATGGTATTTTAGTTAAAAGCGTCTTAATGCTGGATTTGTTTCAGCTTTTGTCTTCTCCAGATGTTAGCTGATGGACTGGAGTGCTGTGGATTATTGTGATGTTTTTATCAGCTCTCGTTCTGACGGCACCCATTCACTGCAGAGCATCCACTGCTGAGACACTGACATGTTCATTTTTGGGTGAACTACAGTATTTCTTAAAGTCTAGTCTCATCTAGCCAATACATCATTTCTGAGGCTATTACAGACACACTCGTTTATTATCAGTTAAAGATGATTCTTTTGTTCCACTGAGAAACTAACATTCAGCTGCTCATGTGATCTCAACATGTCGACCTCTTCGTTCACATGAAGATTCAAAACATGCTTTCCAAAAGCTACATTTCCTTGTATGTGACGTTTTAATTGAGAAAGGGGCTTGAGGTCACTTTTAAAGTTTTAAAGTCCAGTATTTCTAGAAGGGAAGCTCAAGTAGAACCGATTATGCTGTTTTAACGTCACATCAGCGTCATGCCTTTCTGTTTGTTTTCATAAAGTGGGCGTCTGTAGGCAGAGCTCGTTCTCAGATAAATTATGTTTAATAATGTGGAAGCGGTGATGACGCCAGAGCACAGGGCTTTAGCGCTCATGCTAATTCTCACTGGAGAAGTGCATGATGGGAGTAATATGTTAAAACGCTGAAGTGGTTCCCTGGCAGCACTGGTCACATACGACCGCAAACCCTGAATATAAAGCACTGCGAGATCTTCCAGATGGTCTGTATTACACTGAAACGCCAGCCTTTCTTCTGGAAGTGGATGATTATCTAAAAAAATACGCAGATTTCACACATAATGGATTGATGGACAGATGTCATGATCTGCTGTAAAGTAGATTTGCTGAGAAGTGTGTGTGTGTGTGTGTGTGTGTGTGTGTGTGTGTGTGTGTGTGTGTATGTGTGTGTGTGAGAGAGTGTGTGTGTGTGTG
>NW_015506429.1:257453-267145 GCF_001515645.1 Sinocyclocheilus grahami | reverse complement strand
TGTGTGTGTGTGTGAGAGTGTGTGAGAGTGTGTGTGTGTGTGGGGGTGTGTGTGAGAGTGTGAGAGTGTGTGGGTGTGTGTGTGTGTGTGTGTGTGTGTGTGTGTGTGTGTGTGTGTGTGTGTGTGTGTGTGTGTGTGTGTGAGAGTGTGTGCGTGAGTGTGTGTGATCAGGGTTGAGTTCAGGTCACACAGACGGATTTGTGATGTGAATAACAGCATTCAGCTCCTGAAAACTCTTACATGTGAGAACACAAGAAGAGCAGATCAAACTCAGTCATCATTCCTCTCAGCTCAGAAACTCTTCCTCCAAGAAAAGTACAAGCAAGTCACAAATCTGTATAGTTTTGCATGGAAAACAGTAACCAAGCAACTGAAAAAGACATTTAGCCTTTGATGGTGAGGTGCGCAGCAAAAAAATCCTTGCTTTTTAAGGTCCTGCACCACAGTGAAACACGGCTTCCGTGAGAATCAGCAATCAAATCAGCTCTGTTTGTTTGCCATGAACTAAAACAATACTGCTGATTGTGTTCTTCACAGAATGTGATCAGCTAGTGCCGAGTTTCTCACGAAAGACCTTCATGAACATCTGCGTTTTCCAGCCCTGCTGTGACACGTCCAGTTATTAGTGGGACAGTTCACCCAAAAATAACAAATTGTCATCATTTACACAAAATAAGACACTTGGAAAAATGTTGGTAATCAAACAGTTGCTTGACCTCACTGACTTCCATATTATGTAAAAGAAAAATACAGTGCAAGTCAATGGCTACCAGCAACAGTTTGGTGTCTCACATTCTTCAAAATATATTTTGTGTTCAGCAGAAGAAAGAAATTCATGCAGGTTTGAAACAACATGAGTAAGTGATGACAGAATGATCATTTTTTGGGTAATCTGTCCCTTTATGACTTTTTTCACATTATCACATAAATGTGACCCTGGATCACAAAACCAATCATAAGGGTCAATTTTGTGAAATTGAGATTTATGCATCACCTGAAGCTGAATAAATCATCTTTCCATTGATGTATGGTTTGTTAGGATCGGACAATATTTGAAAATCTGGAATCTGAGGGTGCAAAAAAATCTAAATATTGAGAAAATCATCTTTAAAGTTGTTCAAATGAAGTTCTTAGCAATGCATATTACTAATCAAACATTAAGTTTTAGGCACAGAATGTACAAAATATCTTCATGGAACATGATCTTTACTTAATATCCTAATGATTTTTGGCATAAAAGAGAAATGTATAATTGTGACCCATACAATGTATTGTTGGCTATTGCTACAAATATCCCCCAGCGACTCAACACTGCTTCTGTGCTGCAGGTACACAGATACGGACGGTTTCCAGCCCTGCTGTGACACGTCCAGTTATTAGTGGGACAGTTCACCCAAAAATAACAAATTGTCATCATTTACACAAAATAAGACACTTGGAAAAATGTTGGTAATCAAACAGTTGCTTGACCTCACTGACTTCCATATTATGTAAAAGAAAAATACAGTGCAAGTCAATGGCTACCAGCAACAGTTTGGTGTCTCACATTCTTCAAAATATATTTTGTGTTCAGCAGAAGAAAGAAATTCATGCAGGTTTGAAACAACATGTGTAAGTGATGACAGAATTATCATTTTTGGGTAATCTGTCCCTTTATGACTTTTTTCACATTATCACATAAATGTGACCCTGGATCACAAAACCAGTCATAAGGGTCAATTTTGTGAAATTGAGAGTTATGCATCACCTGAAGCTGAATAAATCATCTTTCCATTGATGTATGGTTTGTTAGGATCGGACAATATTTGAAAATCTGGAATCTGAGGGTGCAAAAAAATCTAAATATTGAGAAAATCATCTTTAAAGTTGTTCAAATGAAGTTCTTAGCAATGCATATTACTAATCAAACATTAAGTTTTAGGCACAGAATGTACAAAATATCTTCATGGAACATGATCTTTACTTAATATCCTAATGATTTTTGGCATAAAAGAGAAATGTATAATTGTGACCCATACAATGTATTGTTGGCTATTGCTACAAATATCCCCCAGCGACTTAACACTGCTTCTGTGCTGCAGGGACACAGATACGGACGGTCTCAGATGCTGTTTCAGAATATGGTCTTGTTTTCTGGTTGCTCGCTGCTTTTTTTGGTTGAAAACATTGTTTTGCAGCAGATTGCAATTTAGGCTTGTTTAATCTGTTTTGTGTGCACTGATATTAAGATCTGACAACACTGATAATATCTTCCCTGTAGAGACACACAAACACAAACCGGCTTTAATAAATGTTGCGCACACAGACTGAACTCAGGCTTGGGAGAGATCCGTAAAAAAACAAAACAAAACAAAAACTCTGCCATAATTTTATTAAAATATATTTATTTAATACTACGTAAATCCATTAACATATTCATTGACATATCCCTTACTGATATAAAATTTGTATTTAACTTAATTTGGAGTATTACTTTATTGCACAATGCATATTTCTTAATATTATGCCTAAAAGTACGTTTTTGAATTACACTATTAATAAGGATTGTATGATCTCTGTATAATATCAGTCTTTAAATGCAAGATATTTAAACTGTAGCACAAGCAATGCTTCAGTATTTATTTAGTTGGACTTCTGCACAATTAAAGTGCATTAAGTAGAAAATGAGTTGCTCTAGTTTAGCAGAGTTCAAGTAAAGCCAGTTCAGAACACCAAAAGTACACCATTAAGCAACTTGCAGAATACATGGCACAAGATAAATGTGTCCGTTCTGGATCCTGAACCTCACTGACCACATCTTTGATGCTTTATCTGAAACTAAAGCCATGTATTTGATGATAAATGACCATCTAGAGCGGCAGGATTCTGGATAGACTGAGAATGGACTGAGAGTGAATACAGACATCACTAATCTCCCTCCAGGATTCTGAACTAGACACAATAACGGGTCGTCTACTACTGTAGAAGTTCTAGTAATTGCTGCAGTCTATTTATAAAAGATTCAATATTCAACAGAAAATAAATAAGCTGAAGAAATGATTCAATGACTCGCTCGCTCGTAAAGACTTCACATGTTTCCTTCCTGAATAAATCAAACGTTTTTTGAACGAATCTCTGTTTTAAGTCACTTGTTGCACCTGCTGGTGTTTCGCTGTGAATGATACAATCTTTATTTGAAGCTGATTTACTGGCAGAGCTTATATCTGAACTGTACACTTTTATCCCAGTACTTCTGTGATTGTTTGAATGTTTGTAACACAGAAAGAACGATACAAAAGACTTTATAAAGCTGCTTTATATACTGTTCTCTGCTCAGGTGAACGCAGATGTGAATGTCACAGTGTGAGTCGATGCCACTGCTGCCATTACAGCCAGCGTGTTCGTGTTTCATTAGGAACTTAGTCTAGATGAACTAACTTAAGAATCAAGCTTCTTTACTGGCATCAGTGGCTCTTTAGATGACTAAAATAGTTCTTTAAAAAAGAAATGGTTCTTTTAAGAGCTGGTCACTGGAAGGTTCTTCTACAGCATCACTGCAGACAAAAGCCTTCATTTATAATAGTGCAACTCAAAGTAAATCAAAGGACTGAAGAACAGAAACCTGACAGAATGGATGAAGTGTGGATATGATCATGCAGAACTGAAGATGACTGAATCAGTGTAGCTCAGATACACGAACACGCCTCCGGATGAAATGTTTTATTACAAAACGTCTTTGATAAAAAGGAATAATTTACATGCATTCGTCCTGTATTTTAGACATCAGTGTCGACCTTCTGGTCGTGAACCTTTTAAAAATCGACCTTCACAAAAAATACAGGAGGGAAAGAGCATCTACGCACAAGAAGAATCATCAAATGCGTTCTTTTCGTGTAGATTTGTAATGTTCATTTTACATCATGTTAGATAATAACACTGCTATACACTATTTAATATAAAAAAAATGACATTTCAGAATATAGCAATTAAAACAAAAAACAGCGTCTGAAGGAAAGCGCAGACAGATAAACCGCGCTCTCTTCTTATTTCACTCGAGGTTATTTGAGCAGATAGTTTGATTCGTATATTCAGTTCAGCAGCATTGAGTTAAAGAGAGTGAACTTTAGCTGGACTCTGCACATGCATTTGGACGCTTGGATGTGACCGATTTCAATCAAAATCACAATTTAGATGCAGGCAGAGCAACAGAAATGCATTTCACATTTAAATCTTCACATTATGCGCAGGCTTCGTTCATCGGAGGAAACCCAGCCTTATCATCACCAGAGTCTAACGCGCTGTGACGCGCACCTGATCACCAAGCGACGCTTCCA
Organism: Sinocyclocheilus grahami; assembly: GCF_001515645.1. Taxonomy (NCBI): domain Eukaryota; kingdom Metazoa; phylum Chordata; class Actinopteri; order Cypriniformes; family Cyprinidae; genus Sinocyclocheilus; species Sinocyclocheilus grahami. The sequence goes on along the minus strand of NW_015506429.1, from coordinate 262,832 downwards.
TCCAAAGACTTCTGCGCAAAAACATCGCATAAAGCACCGTTTCCATCCAACGAGTCAAAGAGAACAAAACCGTCACTTCCTGATAAACTGGCACTAAATATCACTAAGAAAAGTAGGAGCAGCCACTGAATATAATAATTTGCGCCTCAGAGCGAGCAGACGAAACACAATAAATGCTGTCACTGCTTTCAGAGGCGGATGCTGCTGTTTGGGAACGCAGTCGTTTAAGACAATTATACAGAAATACTTTGACGACAGACTTTACTCAGGCTTTTCAGAACAACATTTCAGATGCTGTGATCGAGATCGGTCCGCTGCTAGTCGAGTTATCCCGTCACATGACTTTTTAGTGGAAATGATTCGGTAAATGTGTTTCCATCGTAGTTTATACGCGTAAAGTTGATCCTACTCAACCGTGCGCATACGTTTTTTATGCGCATTTTTAGAATCTATGAGCATCTTGGCGTTTCCATCCGGTGAGATATTATACAAACAGGTGGATGGAAACATAGCTTGTGAAAATCGCGTCACTTTACACGCGAATCACGGCGTCGCGCAGCCGCGTGCGGTACTGATCCAGCCAGTTCCGGAGCTCGGAGATCCGGTAGCCCTCCGGTCCTCTGCCGCCCTGATACACCACCTTCCCGTCCTGGACGATGTAGAGTCTGTCGAAATACGCTCCGTACGCGCTGTTGCACGAGTTCTCCATGCTGTCTGCGACTATCGCGACGCCCGGCGCCTCGCGCGCCATCAGCCGCGCCGCGCGCAGCCTCTCCTCCAGACTCCGGTGCTTGAGGATCTGATACGGAGCGTCAGAACTGACCCAGCCGTCGGACGGGTGCGCCTCCTCGATGTAAATCACCAGCGCGTCGGCGACGTCCGCGTACTGGAGCACGAGCCGCTGGAACGCCTTGAGACGCGTCATGAACGGCGGTCAGCTACAGCTTCCGAAATTCAGCAGAAGGGGCCTCTGAGCGCAAGCGAAGTCCAGCACGCGTCTGCGCGTCGGGTCCGCGAGCGGAACCACTTCGCTGTTGGGCGCGTCGCGGCCGAGACGCGCGGACTTCATCCAGTCCAGCTTGTGTCCGTGGAAAACCGCTTTGAGCGACTCCCAGCTGAACATGCGGCTGCTGTCGGAGATGCACAGCGGAGGGTCCTCGTCCTCCTCCTCACTCCTCAGGTGGAACAAAACTCTTTTCCTCACGCACAGAAAATCAAGACACCACAGCATGAAGGCGGCGACGAGAAAACGCGGCAGGATCACCAAACACGCCAGCGCGTTTTTCAGCGCCTTTGCCGCATTCATGATCGATCCCAGAAGAGTTTCTGGTGTTCAGCGGCTCAACTTCCCTTTTATGTGATGAATGAATGTCAGTCAGTCACTCCGCCTCCAAACACACGCTGGAACACACCGAGGCGCATCACTCATATTCCGAAATGCCATTCCGTGGAGGAACGGAGCGCCGCGCAAACACAAAGCGTCTCCTGTTAACGTTAAAACTCTTGATGGCTTCAGAAGTTCTCGTCAGTCCACTTCAAGAGCTGTAGCAGCGCACGGACGCTCGCGAATGACTCCCTGACGCGCTGCGAAAGTTCCTATGATCTGAATGATAAGTGATTGAGCCGGTGGGCGTCAGTCGATCATCTGAAGACAGCAGACGGCGCTAACCCTCTGATCTTCAGCCGGATCAAGCGCGCAAACCACTGCGCATTCACTGCCGCGCATCACAAGAGTTTCCATCATGCACTATTTCAGCTCATCGATGCATTGTGCCCTGCTGAAAAAAACAAACACACAATAGAAACCATCACAGAATTTGTAATGGTTTTACTGGTTATAATGGAAACTCTAATGGTCCCTGTGGGTTTCCACTGGTAATTGGGCACCTGCTATTGGTGGCTTGTTAACACCACTGAATCCTAATGAAATATGTCATCCTGGAGCACTAAACCAGTCGTAAGGGTACATTTTTTAAAGATAGATTATGCATCATCTGAAAGCTGAATAAATAATCTTTCCATTGATGTATGGTTTGTTAGGATCGGACAATATTTGAAAATCTGGAATCTGAGGGTGCAAAAAAATCTAAATATTGAGAAAATAATCTTTAAAGTTGTTCAAATGAAGTTCTTAGCAATGCATATTACTAATCAAACATTAAGTTTAGATATATTAACGGTAGGACATTTACTTGTATATCTTCATGGAACATGATCTTTACTTAATATCCTAATGATTTTTGGCATAAAAGAGAAATGTATAATTGTGACCCATACAATGTATTGTTGGCTATTGCTCAAGACTGGTTTTGTGCTCCAGGGTCACATATAGAATAAGTGCATAGTGTATAGTTTGTAATTTGGGACAATTTTACAGCTGTAGCACAGCAAATGCTTTTTAATGTCCAGGAGGCTGACACTACTGTTCACACGCATCAAGTGTGCTATACACTTTCAAGCAGTTTAGTTTGGAGTCGCTGCATGAGGTGCTGTCATTTACTGTGTCCTGAAACATTCATTCATCAACAATATACGAATCAAAACATGATTGGCCAAATAAAAAAGTCCAGTCATACATAAGTGTTATCCATCCGTCTAAACTCTGTGTGCGGTCTTCAAAGGACAGCATGGAATTGAATCAAATGGAATCGAGAGCTTGTGAATTCATGATTCAATAAATCATTGCTTTTGAAGAAACTGATTGAATGAATGATTCGGATGACTCTCTCATAAAGACTTGCTTCATTCCTTAAATAAATCAGTGTTTTTGTTTTTAGCATTTCTTATTTGAATAGAAAGCTATAGTGTTGACGGTAGTTATTGTTTCACACACATGATCAGGGCGTTAATCTAAAAACAGCCGTGCATTACTGGATCCCCTTTCAACCTAAACATGTATGATTCTGCACACCGTATCATATTGTGCTTTAAATATGTCGCAGGTTAAGTTCATAAGTTCAGAATGCATTCAATGATGTTCAAACAACATTTAGCCAGACGAAAATAGGACACACTATTAGTACAGACAGAGTGAGTGTTCATATGCGCGGTGTATGTTACATGTGAATATCCACAGGAGCACGTCTGTGACGGATGCCAGCGAAGCCACTACCATACTTCATGCATTATATTCATATTTGCAAATATGCACGTAAACTCTATATGTGACCCTGGAGCACAAAACCATCATAAGGGTCCATTTTGTGAAATTGAGATGTATGCATCATCTGAAGCTGAATAAATAATCTTTCCATTGATGTATGGTTTGTTAGGATAGGACAATATTTGAAAATCTGGAATCTGAGGGTGCAAAAAAAATCTAAATATTGAGAAAATCATCTTTAAAGTTGTTCGAATGAAGTTCTTAGCAATGCATATTACTAATCAAACATTAAGTTTTGATATATTTACGGTAGGAGATTTACAAAATATCTTCAAGGAACATGATCTTTACTTAATATCCTAATGATTTTTGGCATAAAAGAGAAATCAATAATTTTGACCCATACAATGTATTGTTGGCTATTGCTACAAATATACCTGTGCTGCTTATGACTGCTTTTGTGCTGCAGGCTCACATATGTATGAAAACCGAGGTGAGCGTCTGAACTGCCCATCATGATGAGACTCAAGAGCAGCAGCTTTTGTCATTCAGTCATGTAAAGAGTGTAAAACCTGTCCGGTATCTGCTGCTGCAACCTCACACACGTCTCCAAGACGGAAAAGAGACAAACAGAGCGTTCACATTATGATGAAACTCACTGTGAAGACTCTTTCAGAAGAAACTAACCCTTCTTTCAGTTTATAGTGCTTAATGGATTCTTCCCAAACAGCTTAAAAGTCCATGCATACAAACATAATCAGGCTGTTGAGATATCTGAGATTTCTTAGGCTATTATTTGTGAAAGCAACAAAAAAAAATCTGCTTTCATCGTGGCATTCTTCAGGATACAGAGAACACATAATCATGTCAGAGGAACAAGACTGTATGTCTAGATGCATGGTCTCGGGCTTCAGATGAAAGCAGCGTTTTCTCTGTAAACTGGATTATGGTGTTTCCATGGAAGCAGCTTCTTCTTCTCTCTGTTCTTCTGACAGTCATGAGTTCATTCTGCTGAATGCGTGTTGCTTATCTTTGTTTCTTCACTGAATTTAAGGTTTGCTGTTCCAAAAAGAGGAATGCAGCATCAGTGCAAAATCAGAACTACATGATCTTCATCTTGACTGCAGTCCTTCAGAAGCATCTTTGTTCTCGTCTGAGTCAAGTCGCCTTTATTTATATAGTGCTTTTAACAATACAGATCGTGTCAAAGCAGCTTCACAGTATTAAATAGTGTGTAATAATGCAAAAGGACAATAGTAAACACTCAATTTTCAGTTAAAGGCAGTTCATCATTGAATTCAGTGATATTCATCGTCCACTCAATTTTCAGTTAAAGGCAGTTCATCATTGAGTTCAGTGATATTCATCGTCCAGCTCAGTTCAGTTTAAACAGTATCTGTCCAATCAAGTCAACGATATTGCTGGATATTAAGTGTGTGTTTGGTGACTGTGAGGATTCACGGCTGAGATTGGCATCCACAAACCCTGTCCAGATCTGCAGTTTCCAGTCTGATCTCTCAGTTTAGCATGTGCTTATGCGTGTTTCTTCAGGAATGATTGATTTATTCTCTGGGCCTCTGTCTCTCCGCTGCGCTGCTTGGCTTGTAACCCAGTTACCTTCTATAAACCGAGCTGGCTCTTGGCAGCGGCGCTGGGTTTATCCGAGGACAGCGAGCTGGAAAATCACCCAGTGCGATCCGCAGGCTTACTGAGGTGGCTCAGGTCCAGCGCTGATGAAACACCATGAAGGCTGTCACCGGCGAACTGTCATCGCAGCCGCTTCATCATCCTGCAGCGTTTCTTCCACAGACTTTGATTCCCAGCGTCCCTCGCTCAGCTCCCGCTCCACTCACATGAACCGGCGTTTCTCAGCAGCCGCAGTCACAAAGGACACATCTGATAATCCCACAGTCACGAGGCTCTTTGATCCGTGTGCATTTTTGTCTCTAACTCAATGGCTCTGCGTTTCGTACAAAGATGCTCATGTTTCTGTGGCGTCCTGAGAAATATGTCACTCTCGTGTGCCACTGTACACAGCGAGATGAGTGCATTATGCGCAGTGTTGGGGAAAGTTACATTTTACCAAATTGCTGATGATACCCAGATTTACCTAGCCTTATCTCCAAATGACTACAGCCCCATTGACTCCCTCTGCCAATGCATTGATGAAATTAACAGTTGGATGTGCCAGAACTTTCTTCAGTTAAACAAGGAAAAAACCGAAGTCATTGCATTTGGAAACAAAGATGAAGTTCTCAAGGTGAATGCATACCTTG
>NW_015506429.1:245946-257373 GCF_001515645.1 Sinocyclocheilus grahami | reverse complement strand
TGGAATCAGCTTCCAGAAGAGATCAGATGTGCTAAAACATTAGTCACATTTAAATCCAGACTCAAAACTCATCTGTTTAGCTGTGCATTTACTGAATGAGCACTGTGCGATGTCCGAACTGATTGCACTGTGTTTTATATATAATCATTTTCTATTTTTATCTGTTTTAAATCATTTTTAAATCAATTTTTAAATCATTTTAAAAGTTTTTAAATTCCTTGTTTTATTGTTGTGATTATTTTTTATGATTATTTGTATTACTTTTATGTAAAGCACTTTGAATTACCATTGTGCATGAAATGTGCTATATAAATAAACTTGCCTTGCCTTTAAAAGTAATGCGTTACAATGTTGCGTTACTCCCTAAAAATAGTAACCAATTACGTCACTTAGTTGCCATTTGTGGAAAGTAATGCGTTACGTTACTTTTGAGTTACTTTTTAAATCTGGGCAGGGCTTGCTTGTTAGTTTTTAATATAAAAAGTTCTTCTTTTAGGAATGTAAAAGCCTTTTCACACCAGAAGTGAAGTGAATGCGGCTCAGGCTGAAGGAAATGTAAATTCACGTCTGTACAGTAGAGGGCGCCGCTCAAACACATCTCATGAAGAATATGACGCAGAAGAAGAAAGTTCAACACTATTCAGCAATAACTAAAATAAAACACAAATGTGTTATTTTTGATTATTAGTACGGTTGAATTGGATCATCGAAGGTCAGTAGCAAAGACATTGGTTAAAAAAAAGTGGGATTAAATACACAAATGATATTCGTCTTATTTAACACATTTAATTATTGCAGGTTTGTATAATATTCTGAGTTTGCATTGGACAGTATGTATTGATTGTGAGGAGCACTGAATGTGTTTGTGTGCAGTGAGATGAGTAAACACATGTTGATATTGAGTCTAGAACTACAGTAAGATCATGTTCACACACAACGCTCTGCACTGACTCCTGATTTCTGTCTCCATGACAACACCAGATCTGTCACTCAATACACGGAAACAAAGTAACTGCTGCTACTGATTTCTAAAAGTAACTCCGATATTTCCTTCTAAGCTAAAAAGTAATACGTTATAGGTACTTGAAAAAAGTAATGTGATTATGTAACTTGCGTTACTTGTAATGCGTTCCCCCCAACACTGATTATGGGATGCACTTCCATCTCACACTATTAAACCAGTGCACTTACATATAAAAACAGAAATAAATTCATCTCTTCTCTAACTCACTTCCTAATCCAGTTGTCTAATGAATCTGGCATTGTGTATTTCGACTATTGTCGGCTCTTTGACGAATTGCTCTTTTGTAAGTCACTTTGGATAAAGCATCTGGTAAATGCATAAATCTAAATATAAATGCAAAGCAAGGCTGCACATGGGAAAACAGAATTATGGATAGAAATTATATAAAAAAATGAACAAACACTAATGTGGACGACGCTTCCAGTTCATGATGAAATACATACGGTGAAGCAACACTGCAAAAACTGAAAGTTGTAAACATGAATGTTAATGTGAATGTGTTGACACGTACAACGAAACTTTAGTCTCTTGAGTAATTCTATGAGGCACGAGCGATTATATTTCTCTTCCGTTGAAGAGCTTTGCATGATTTTACGAGCTCAGAGAGCTGGAATGAAAGGCCTGTAACCCGTCATTTCGGTCTCATCAGCTTTTATTGTTTTTCCTGAAATGAAAGACTGCTCCTAACCCTCGGTCTGGAGATCTGCACTGATTTATTCGTGTCACAGTGACTATCTACATTCTCACCTCATGAAAACATTTCCAAACGGGCACATCGCTTGAAGAACTTATTTAATGTCGTAAACCGATATGAATAAGCAGACTTCTGAGAGTGTGTGTAATACTAGTGTGAAATTGACCTGATCTAAATAGCCAGTCAGAATGGTTTCTATAAAGCATATTCTCCTGCAAGGAACACTTTTCAAATGCTTTAATTTTCCTCATGACTGTTATTTGTAACATTCACCAGAAAACTCAACATTTTGGGGCCCGATGTTCAGAAGCTCAAAGTCTGTAAGCAGATTTTCAGCACAAAACAATCAACGCCTTTAATTTCCCGCGGAATAATCTGAATAATCTTGCATTAACGGCTGGACGAAACACCTAATTACAGGCTTGCATCATAACCACACTTTGACTAAAGAGTCTAGACAGAAAAACAACACAACACTATAATGATTGTTAGTGACTGAAGTGTTAGATCGTAGATGTTTCCGTTATAATAATCATAATCGCTCATGTGATCTCAAGCATTAACATTTTTGGGTTTTGGGGCCGGATGGTTGTGCTGACGTTGAGTTTTATATTGGGTTAAACACTGCAGGGGGCGGACCCAGATGAAAATTAACAAATGCATTAATTGTTTAATGAATGTTTTACTTTATTGGAATGGTACACAACTTGGTAAAGGTTTTGGCACTTGCTATGTGAACATAGGCTAAATGGTCCTGAAAAAAACAGTCACACTTACATTGTTCAGGTAAAAAATGACAGCATTGGAAATGAATGGGAAACACATTTCATCTAGTGGAAACTTCTGGTACTGCAGCCGAACCAAATCTGACTATGCTGATTGTTGTTGTTTTGTGATATCAACCTCAAATTTGGAGCACAACCTGTTTAGATTTATGGCTTTGATTTTCTTGCCGTTTTAGAGAAAATGTTTCATATACATTTTTAAAATAGCATTTTCTAGCCTTTTTTCAGAATAATAAACTTAAACGTCTATAGCCTTTTTTTTGTTGCTCCATTTTTAAAAACTTTTCCACTTCGGCAATCATCTGATATGTGTATTCTTTAAAAAGAGACCAAAACTTAAGTCTTAAGTGCAACAAAGCATTCAAGATTTACGATAGTTTAAGTTTTCAGGTCTGTTCTTAAAAAGTGGTTAACGGGTAATAAATGGATCATAACTATTCCTAACTACGCCATCAGTATAAATTAGTACCATTAAAATCTCCCAAAAATACAAAATAATAACTAAACAATATTATCAAACTAAAATATAGTACATTCATTTCATTGAATGTACCTCGCCACACGAGGAGCACCAGGGTTATTTACATGTAAATTATTAATATTTGTATTTACATTTGCTCAAGAGTCAAACACGACGCTCTTTTGATGCACGGCTGAGTCTAGACTGAATCAAGAATCACCACAAGGACTAAAATGCCACATAACATCCCGAACAACACACTGGCATGGGATCTTTTTGTTTTTCAAATAATTGATCTCTGTCCCATGTTGATCCAAATAAGTTCAAACTGTCTTTTTAACGCCAGACAGACACAATTCATGAATCCAGCGAAGAGCTGAAATCATCCTGAACAAGCAAAACATTTGCCTGCATTTGAAAACATCAAACCTTGATTTAAACATTTGTTGTCATGATGACTAAGTAACTGATACATTTTAAAAATGAAAGATGAAACCTCCCACAGTGTAAAATTGTGAATGTAAAGTTTTACAATAAGTTCTCATTTGGTAAAATTACTTAACATGAACTAACAATATCGCAAAGCGCATTAACTAATGTTAACAGACACAACTTTTGATATTAAAATGTATCAATAAATGTTGGGATTAACATTAACTAAGATTCATAAATTCTGCAGAAGAATCGGTCATTGTTAGTTTGTTAACTTATGGATTTAACAAATTAAACCTTATTGTACCAAAATATTTTTTATAAAGTTGTAAATAAAGATTGTAAAAGAAGAATCACACTTCAGCCATTCTATTTAAACATTATCTCTGTCCCTGCAGCACAGAAGCAGTGTTAAGTCGCTGGGGGATATTTGTAGCAATAGCCAACAATACATTGTATGGGTCACAATTATACATTTCTCTTTTATGCCAAAAATCATTAGGATATTAAGTAAAGATCATGTTCCATGAAGATATTTTGTAAGTTTCCTACCGTAAATATATCAAAACTTAATGTTTGATTAGTAATATGCATTGCTAAGAACTTCATCTGAACAACTTTAAAGATGATTTTCTCAATATTTAGATTTTTTTGCTCCCTCAGATTCTAGTTTCCAAATATTGTCCGATCCTAACAAACCATACATCAATGGAAAGTTTATTTATACAGCTTTCGGATGATGCATAAATCTCAATTTCACAAAATTGACCCTTATGACTGGTTTTGTGCTCCAGGGTCACATATGTTTCATTCAATAAGTTACTTGCCACTTCTTTGAAATAATTTGTGAAATTGCTACATTGTGTGAAAATCCTTTCCAGGTAAACCCCACTCCATGGGTTTGTGTGTCTCGGCTGAGCAAACGCTTGCTTTGAAACAATCGAGTGATGTTCTCCGAAGGATTCCCTGTGATCGTCGAGTTTCTCACCGCGACTGGAATGCAAATATAACACCACTGCAAACACACTGCAATCCGCTTTCAAACGCAGGATATTAATGCAAGCGATGTGAAGCCGGAGAGTCAGTGAACACGCCTCGCATCTCCTGAAGACTTCATGCTCACAGCAGAAGCTTTCATATGCATACTGGAACTTCCACTCACTTTCCCATATTTGAATCTTAAATAATTTCACCCACTCAAATAATAGTTTCTCCCATGAGAGAAAACTTCATCTTCTCTAGCTAAAGTGTTCATCGTTTCAGATATACTCAGTATTTCAGATATATTTAGACGTGTTTTCCCCGAACACACACACACACACTGACAAATGTCTGCCAGATTCCAGGAGGTCAAAGGCCAACATATGCGCCCTATGAAGTGCACTCACTGACCAGCTTCATGTGTAACACAATCTGCTGCACATCAGAAACGGTTTCACACAAGCAGACAGAATGACTGATGACTTCAGAAACTGATGTGTGCTTGCTTTTTTGCATGTGCTACACAAGTGTTTTCCGACTCTGCATTTAGAATATTTTGATAAACTAGCATGCATTTATGTATATGTATTTCTGTGTTGATGCAAACGCCGGTCAGACCATCAGTGCAGGTAAAGTGTGTCTGATATTTCATCACATGTCGGTTGCCATGGGAGATAAAGTCCCGTCTGTCTCTCCAGCAAATCAGCGTTTTCATTTTCAGAGGAAATGAGCAGCTTTATTATGTGCTGCTTATGCAATCAAACTGTGTGTGTGTGAGAGAGTGTGTGTGCGCGTTTTTTGTGACAAATGAGGACATATTTGTATAATGACTATTATTACAAGGAGAAGGTGACTTTTCAGGACATTACCCCATGTCCCCACTTTTCAAAACGCTTATAAATCACACAGAATGGAGTGTATTGAAAATCTGAAATAGCAGAAAGTCTCCTGTGAGGGGTAGGTTTAGGGGTAGGGTTGGTGTAGGGCAATAGAATATACGGTCTGTACAGTATAAAAACCATTACACCTATGGAGAGTCCCCACTTTTCACAAAAGTAAACCTGTGTGTGTGTGTGTGTGTGTGTGTGTGAGTGTGTGTGTGTGTCTGTGATAGGCTCGGTCCTCTATAATAAACTCGCAGCGCTATCGTGTCTCTCGTCAGCTGTCAGACAGACAGGTTTGAGCAGTGAGACGCAGACGGTCGGAGCGCATGCGCACTGCTCTGAGGTCGAATGAGGACAAACTCAACCTCCCTTTATATGCGTGTAAGATACAGCCACATTCATTTCTACAGCTCTGTTCACCATACACACTGTTTCAAAGCAATTTTACAGAAAATCATGATGCTAATGTTTATAATATCTTATGTTTATGCCTTTAAGTCGCATTTATCAGATTAGAGCTGGATGATGATATAGTTACATTTTGCAACTTTATAAACAATTAGTTGAGATTCGCTATATATCATAGGCCTATCGCTTTATGTGAATGCATGCATGCGGATAAAGCTGAGCTGGATATACATATATCATCATACATATGATATGATATTAGTGAGCTCATCTTATAGACTGTCATGGTTTTTATATCAGGTTAATAATATTTTCTATATCCTAACAGACACAGAAACCAGTGCAAAAAGCTAGATTTACTCATCTAAATAGGGACATTTAATAGTTTGTGTATATTTGAATGAATAAGTGCATTCTACAGACCGAGCCGAACCAGGGCAGTCATGATCCGATCTGACAGATGAAGGCCTCAGACTCAGTCTGTCGTGTTCTGGAGGAGTCTGAGGGCTCTGCTCTCTGCAGGAGTCTCTCCATCTGCTGCCCATCACCTGACGCTCCTCTGATCACAGACAAAGAGGAGGAGAAATATTAGCGCACTGACACAGATCGCTGTTCATGTTCAGCTCCTCTTCTTTCTAATACATCTGGTTGGACATGATTCCAGTGGCACTTGAACATGATGCGCCAATATAGCGGTGTGTGCATGTGTTAATTCCACCTCTTTGAGAACTTGAACACTTTAATTGCCTGTCAGAACGGTATAAGGGACTAAGGGACATTCTAAAACGCTTAACGTGGCTTAATGCGTTAAGACAGTGTTTTTAAAAGACCAAACTCAGTAAACACATGATCAATAAAGCATACTATATACAGACAAGCAGATCCTATAATAAAACAATTTTAATGCATCCACATTGATGTTTTCCTATGGGAAGAAAACGCTTAACGTGTTATTAAACGCATTGTGTTCCTATCCTGGACTCATCTGCTTGTCTGTACATAGTATGATTTATTAATAACCTGCTTACAGAGTTAGGTCTTATAAACACTGTCTTAATGCATTAGGCCACATTAAGCGTGTTTCTGAGAGTCACAGCTAATTTAATATCTAAATAATTATTATTAATAAATAAATAATAGTAATGCAATCGCTCGATTTGTAGTTGAAACATTCTTCAACACTTGTAGCTACATGGAAAGATCTGTAAGACTAATTTGATCCAACAAAGTAATCATCTGATCTGAAGAAACACTGTATAATGACAGCTGAGCTCGTCGTGTCACGTCCTGATGTTTGTGAATGAAAGAAGACAAGAAATCTGGCAACGAGTTGACAATAAAACAGTGTCGATATGTGATCTGTCTATAATTACACACCAACTATCAAGCTTTCAGGCTAGATTTACTGCAGAACCCCGATGAGCAGTTCAGTCATCATCCTTATCTTTATTTCATCACTTATATAGAAATAAAGTCTTGACTGCTTGTTTATCATTCACTGAAATCAAACCCTGAGGGTCACATTAAAACCACACATCTGTGACTGAAGCACCTGCATTTAAACTCAGATCATGAGGACCATTCAGAATCAGAGAGAGCTTCATTCTTTCCGGTCAGTTATAAGTTACTTCTAGTGAGACTTTATTGTGTTGTTCAGGGGTGACACTGAAGTTCATGCATCAAACCTTCAGCCTTTCACTTACCAACCCTTGCTCATCAGTGGATGCTCTGCAGTGGATGGGTGCCGTCAGAACGAGAGCTGATAAAAACATCACAATAATCCACAGCACTCCAGTCCATCAGTTAACATCTGGAGAAGACAAAAGCTGAAACTAATCCAGCATTAAGATGCTTTTAACTAAAATACGAGTCTATAATCCATAATAACTCTTCCTCCAGTGAAAAAGTGCATCTGCTGTTGTCTCTCGCATCAAAATCCAGCCACATATGTGTTTAGAGCTGGTTCAACGCTGCTTGATCTGTGCAGATTTCTCTCCTGATTCACACCAGAACACTGACTCTCTGCAGGAAGATCTGCTGTTGTCTCTCGCATCAGAATCCAGCCACATATGTGTTTAGAGCTGTTTCAACGCTGCTTGATCTGTGCAGATTTCTCTCCTGATTCACACCAGAACACTGACTCACTGGAGGAAGAGATATTATGGATTATGAATGCGTATAAAAGTGTCTTAATGCTGGATGTGTTTCAGCTTTTGTCTTCTCCAGATGTTAACTGATGGACTGGAGTGCTGTGGATTATTGTGATGTTTTTATCAGCTGTTTGGACTCTCGTTCTGACGGCACCCATTCACTGCAGAGCATCCATTGCTGAGACACTGATGCAGTGCTACATTTCTACAAACCTGATGAAGACACAAACTCTTCCTGATCTCTGATGAACTGAGAGTGAGCACATTTCCATTTTTGGCTGAACTGTTTCTTTAATCTGCTTCCTGATCTAGAAGAACTGGACCAGAAAGAGTTTGAAGAATTAATGTCATGAATCGTGTCATGCGGACACTCCGTCATGTAGATGTTTCGTAAACAGCCTGGAGCAAATGCACAAATTGAGGTGTTCAGATGTGGTTTTGTCAAAAGTACGAGATGAAGCCAGAAAGAAATGACTTTCTAGGTTCATCAGAGGCAAAAGGCTTTAATGTGACGAACACAAACTGATAACAGAAGAGTTTATATCTGCAGGTCGTTCTCTCGATTAATAACTGAGAAGTGAGAACATGGACTCACTGATTGGTTTACGTTGGAATGGTTGTGATGAGATTGTTAGCAGCTCTGGAGAAGCAGACGTTATAAACGCCGTCATCGTGCAGGCAATGACTTCAAAGCTGCCCAGAATTTACAAATGACTCTCACAGCTCTCTGATTATGATGGATCAGCCTCTTTACTGTAAATCACATCCAACACTGTTTGTCAAGATGGCTTCTGTCCTGCTTTACTGTCAGCTCTTTCTGATGTGTGCTCATAAATCTTCATCTAATATCCCAGACCCTAAATAACTCGGAAGTATTTTGGTTAATTACTCAATATATACAGTATTAATCCTTCAAATAATGTACAAGAGGTTGTGTTATATACAGTAGTGAAGGGCGCTTGTTAGACAAAACCAAAATATTAACTACACACACACACACATTTACTTAGCTATCTAAATGGGGACTCTCCATAGGTGTAATGGTTTTATACTGTACAAACTCTATTTTCTATCACCCTACACCAACCCTACCCCTAAACCTACCCCTCACAGGAGACTTTCATTCAGTATTAATCCTTCAAATAATGTACAAGAGGTTGTGTTATATACAGTAGTGAAGGGCGCTTGTTAGACAAAACCAAAATATTAACTACACACACACACACATTTACTTAGCTATCTAAATGGGGACTCTCCATAGGTGTAATGGTTTTATACTGTACAAACTCTATTTTCTATCACCCTACACCAACCCTACCCCTAAACCTACCCCTCACAGGAGACTTTCTGCATTTTTACAATTTAAAAAAAACTTTGTTTACTTTACTTTTATAAAAGTTTTACAAATAAGGATGTCCCCAAAGGGAGGTTTTTGGAGATTTTGTCAGGTTTAGCTCACTTTTGGGTACAAATCTGTCCCCAAAATATGGTTAAGTAGGTACACACACACACACACACACACACACACACCCACTCACACACAAAATGAAACGTTTTGTTCGTTACGGGATTGCATTTTATAAGATTTAATTTTCTTCCTCGAGTTCCTCCACATTTTCGACCATGTTACTAAAACGGTGTGTTTTTATCTAAGCAGAGCATGCAGGGATTTCCAGAGGAACAAAAGACACATTCAGAACCGTGTCGCTGGTGTTTGATTCCTGGAAACAGCCTGAGACAAAAGCGTAATATTTTTCTATAAAGGGGTAAACGAGTTTTCAGCTGGTCCTCTGATCTTTCTGCGCTTCATGAGGACGTGGCCCTGAAGCCATCTCAACCTCGCTGTGTTCATGGGAACAGTTGGATGTCCTGCTTCATTTCTGTGCGCTACAGAGAGAACTGTGTGTTGTGTTTTACAAAAAGTGTTTTCTGAAACTGAACTGAGTCAAAGACAGAATCAGTGTGTGGTTTTGCAGATGTGGTGTGTGCTTCTGCTGTTTGAGTGCAGCTTCAGAAACTGTGACGAGAGAAGATTCTGTGTGTAAGCAGATGATAAAAACTAATATCTGTCCACAATGAGCTATTGAGCAGAGCTGCTGTTATTCTCAACAACACACATCTGGAGCTCGTCTGCCAAACTGTGTTTATGGGCAGTGAGGACATGACTTTCATATCGCTCAAAACACAACCGTAAACTGTCAATGAACAGTGTGAATACTAGTGTGTCTGGGTTTATCTGATACACGCCGCTCAAAGATCATGAAACCTTCTCTGGCCAAAATATACTAAAAGCACTGTTGCAAACAGTGAGAGAAATACATTTTTGAAATTTAAAATATCTTTAGTTCCAGCCCTCATATACCAAAATATATCTAAAAATGTATTTCAGGGGCAAGAAAACAGATTTCTAATCTTACAGCAGCCTACATTTAGGCTTGTTTTAAAATGCAGATGTGTTCTAGGCTCACACGTGTTACAGATAATAACGTTTTCCTTCAGATGTGACACGTGAATCTATTTTCTGAGATTGAAATATATGGAGAGTAAAATATAGGCTATTTACTAAATATATATTTCTATTTCTAAAATGTATTTTCAAAAAATGGACAACGTATATTTGTAGAAGGGTCATTCTTCTTTCAAGATGTCTTAAAATGTGTTTCTTGCTCGAACATTTAAACTTAGACCACATTATTAGATTAACTTTTGACTTTTTGAAAAAGAAATGTGTGCATTTATTCACCCATATGGAAGGTGACACCAGTGACACTTTTCATGAAAAATGCATTTGATAAAATATTTGCTGCAAGGTATCAGAGCACATGTTGTCGATCATAGTATACTCACTGAAGCAAGTCGTTTTTCACAGTTCCCTGACAACAAAGCAGCTCATGCCAGTGAGTTCTGACAACTGAAAAGAGACAGTGCATTTTTAAATGCCATTTACATCATATATTTGATAGTTATGAATACATTATTGTCTCTGAACATGCAGTTTTGTGCTGTCTGGAATTCCATATAGAATAGAATATTCCACACTGATGGCTCAAGAAGGTGCAATTGTTCAAATAACATTGTTTCATTTTAAAATATAAATAAATTGTAACCCTAAAGTGTTTTTAAGTGTAATATTTCTGTAAAGGCTAGGGACAAAAAAAAAATTCCATGTCCATAGAAAGACCCAGGAAACATATTTGCATAAATATATTTTGAAGCATATTTTAGCAATTTGAAATGCATTGAAAAATATATTTGAGACCGGCCAAAATCTCGCACTATATATCCATCAAGCCCTATTCAAACCGGGAAGTGATACTTTTACGGAAACACTGATGAGATACAAAACCAGACATCAAACTGAAAAAATACGCGTTCAGTTCACAAAACACATTCACATTCACATAAATATATATCTATATCTATATCATTAGCGGCTCAGCATCACTCACCTGCCGCCTGCTGGAGAGACGACGCCACTACCCTCGAAAGAAGTGTTCAAAGATATTTCATGATGTAGCCGCGACGAACATCTTTATTTGATTCCGAACAATTCCGCGTTCAGAGAGAGAGAGAGAGAGAGAGAGAGAGAGAGAGAGAGAGAGAGAGAGA
>NW_015506429.1:241016-245540 GCF_001515645.1 Sinocyclocheilus grahami | reverse complement strand
AGAGAGAGAGAGAGAGAGAGAGAGAGAGAGACAGAGAGAGAGGAGTGACGGAAACACATGGAAAGTGAACGTGAAATACACACGTGATTCCCAGTTTAACCGCTAGATGGCAGCAAAGTCCAGGAGCAAACAAACCATCATGAAGACACAAAACACGATCAAGAAACATCGAGATATTCAGGAATCCAGGCGAAATACGAGCTATTGTAAAGGCCATTGTTTTGTTCATTTATAAGACTAAATACAAGGTTAACATCTTGTAAGACCAAGTCAAAAAAGGAGTTAATGTGACCCTGGAGCACAAAAACAGCCATAAGGGTCGATTTTTTCAAATTGAGATGTATGCATCATCTGAAGCTGAATAATAATCTTTCCATTGATGTATGGTTTGTTAGGATCGGACAATATTTGAAAATCTGGAATCTGAGGGTGCAAAAAAATCTAAATATTGAGAAAATCATCTTTAAAGTTGTTCAAATGAAGTTCTTAGCAATGCATATTACTAATCAAACATTAAGTTTTGATATATTTACGGTAGGACATTTACTAAATATCTTCATGGAACATGATCTTTACTTAATATCCTAATGATTTTTGGCATAAAAGAGAAATGTATAATTGTGACCCATACAATGTATTGTTGGCTATTGCTACAAATATACCTGTGCTTCCTCACTGACAGATATTTGTTCTTGTTTTAAGCATAAACTAATTTCTTTTTGTTCAATTTATAAAACATTTTACATTTGCAGTAAATGCATCTTGATTTGAGAATGTTTAGATATTTACATTTAGTCATTTAGCAGATGTTTTTATCCAAAGCGACTTAAAAAAATGAGGACAATAGAAGCAATCAAAATCAACAAAAGAGCAACGATATGCAAAGATATTTATATTGGAAAACAAAAATACACGGGCGGATATTGTTTTTTGCAACATTTAATGCCACGTCTTTTTAAGGCGTTCATTTGTGGAAGGACAAATGAAGAGTTTTTAAGACCCACAGAAACCCTGCAGTTAAAAAGAGACACTATGCAAAACCATATGGCCAGGACAGCATGAGCAATCAGAACGAGTATTAATAGTCTGCATTGAAAACAATGGTTTATTTAGTGCTACATTAATCATTTGTTCACATGTAAATATGTGCATGAAAATGAAAATGCTCAGGTGATGAAAACATCTCTTCGTGAATCGTAACACGCCAGCTTTAAACCATGTACGAGTCAATATCACAATCATGAGATCATTGAAAACCATGTATTTCGCCGTCTGTGTTGCTCGCTGTACATCTTAATATATGCATGTATTCCAACAATAAAAGCATGAAATACTGCAGCTGTTTTTCATCCTCTCTTTGTCTAAAGCACCAAACCTCTCGGTCACGGATCCGCTTCATATGGACGTGTAATGCTTGCTGTAGTTGCTCAGCTTGATTTTCTCCGGCAGGATGATGTTGAGCGAATGCTGCTCTCTCTGCTGATCTCTCTGCTGTCGCACCAGCTGGCTGTACTTAGCGTTCGCCATCCACGTCTCGCAGCGGGTAAAGAAGACGATGCCCGTCGTGACCAGGACCACCAGACAGGTGAGGAGAGCCAGGACGGAGAAGCAGATGATCTGGCTGTGGGTGACCAGCGGACCGGACTCAGACTCGGCCGGACGCAGCAGCAGCTTGTGGAAAGCGTGAGCCGGACCTGACGCTTTCACTCGGGGTTTGTGCTTGAGCTGGCTGATGTGGAGCTCACAGGACGAGCCGGTGAATCCAGCTGGACAGAGGCAAGAGAAACGGCTGTCAGAGCCACTCGTGTTCACGCAGGTTCCTCCGTTCTGACAGCGAGAGCTGCGCATGAGAGCAAACACATGCAAACGCATCGGTTAAAAAGTCACGTCTTTGCATTATATGTGTCCCTGCAGCACAAAAGCAGTGTTGAGTCGCTGGGGGATATTTGTAGCAATAGCCAACAATACATTGTATGGGTCACAATTATACATTTCTCTTTTATGCCAAAAATCATTAGGATATTAAGTAAAGATCATGTTCCATGAAGATATTTTGTAAATGTCCTACCGTAAATATATCAAAACTTAATGTTTGATTAGTAATATGCATTGCTAAGAACTTCATTTGAACAACTTTAAAGATGATTTTCTCAATATTTAGAATTTCTTGCACCCTCAGATTCCAGATTTTCAAATATTGTCCGATCCTAACAAACCATACATCAATGGAAAGCTTATTTATTCAGCTTCAGATGATGCATAAATCTCAATTTTGAATTGCCCCTTATGACTGGTTTTGTGTCCAGGGTCACGTATAGCAAAACATCAAAAAAAGTGACACTTAATTAAAATGTTACACAAATGTAGTTTGAAAATATGAAGCAATAAACATATTGTTTATAAAGTCTTAGACACTTCAACACTTCGATTTTTGGCCTGAATTGATCTGAATAATGACTCTGTTGTGTTTGCTGTACAGCTGAATCAAATCTCCTTCATGATTGATGAATTTTGCAATATTGACAGTGTTATTGAACTGAATTAAACTAACACTGAACTGAACTGAGCTGAAAAACTACACTGTTGTTTGCTTTACAGCAGAATTTGAGTTTGTTTGAAATTTGATGAAGTTTGCATCACTGATTCTGGTATTTTCCTGTTTATTACTGTGAAGCTGCTTTGAAAAAATCTGTATGGTATGAAACATTATAGAAATAAATGTGACTTGACCTGAAAAATCCCCTCCAGATCAGTTGATTCAAAATAAAAACAGCTCAAGCATCATTTGTGTTCCAGTGTCACTTGGTTTGCATCTAATGCAATGAAGTTCAGACATGTTTAAGTGTAAAGATGTGATGTTATCATCTAATCAGAGGTTTGCACGCTTGAGCAACTGATGTAGCTTCATTAATGAGCATTCGATGTCTTTGTAAAGTCAAATAAGGATGATCAATGCAGTCAATAATTAATGGCAGCGCTGGATGATCTCAGATCAATAGCATCTTTATGTGAGCGATATTTCGGACAATTTTTTCACTCCACAGACGTTTAACAGAGGAAACAGTCTGTTGTTCCGTCTCTGCTTCAGTGAGAATCAGTTACCTGTTCGCTGAACACGGTCCTTTCTTCAGCTGGCAGTTTTCTCCTGTGTATGCAGGAGAACAAAGGCAGACGTGTCCTCCTCCTCTGGTCTCCACACAGGTAGAGTTTCCCGAGCAGGGCTTTGATGAACACCGGTGAACCTCTGAGAGAAAACAACAGATTCACACAGTTACCGTCACAGCACACCTCCACCGTTCACACAACAGCTGCTGTATGCTGAAGCACTTCTCTCTGACAATACTGAGTAATCAAAGAAGAATCCTGAGGAAAGATCTAATCAATCAATCTATTTCAAAGAATTCTGGCCATGCATGTTCATCTGATGCTCCTATATAAAGTCCTGTAGGACTCTGGACCTCGATCACAGCGCGCTCCCGTCCATCCGCGCTCACAGATGCACTGCCCGGGTTCTTCACACACTCCGTGAACACAGTCAGGTGAAGGAACACACTGATCGCACACCGCACCGCGCCAACCTGCTCTGCACCTGTAACACACACACACACACACACACACACGCACGCACACACACAGACAGACACACACTCTCTCACTCACACACACACACACACACGCACACGCACACACACACACACACATATCCATTCCAATGTGTCACTGACCTTTAATTGCTTCTTAAGAACATATGTGTCCCTGCAGCAAAAAAGCAGTCATAAGCAGCACAGGTATATTTGTAGCAATAGCCAACAATACATTGTATGGGTCAAAATTATACATTTTTTATGCCAAAAATCATTAGGATATTAAGTAAAGATCATGTTCCATGAAGATATTTAGTAAATGTCCTACCGTAAATATATCAAAACTTAATGTTTGATTAGTAATATGCATTGCTAAGAACTTCATTTGAACAACTTTAAAGATGATTTTCTCAATATTTAGATTTTTTTGCACCCTCAGATTCCAGAGTTGCAAATATTGTCCTCTCCTAACAAACCATACATCAATGGAAAGATTATTTATTCAGATTTCAGATGATGCATAAATCTGAAAAAACTAAAAACTGACCCTTATGACTGGTTTTGTGGTCCAGGGTTACATATGTGAGGCTCTTCTAGTGATAGATTAAAATCTCTCACACACTGACAGCATTCAATTGTTCTATAGTTTCTTAAAAGGTTAATGACGTCTAACACACACACACACACACACACACTCACTCACTCACACACGGTTCATCTGGTGAAAACAACACGTGATGCCTGCGCTCACAGGCGAGTTATAGATAACTGAATGTTACCTTAATATACGCCGACCCCTCCAGGTCGCTGGGGATCTGCACGTTGAGCGGACAGTAATCGTCAGGGACTTTCTTATCCAGGTCGATGTCTGTGTTCTTGATGACCTCAAACGTGCCGTGATGGGGGAACAGAGACCCTGCAGAGCAACAGCGCATGTTAG
>NW_015506429.1:233596-240565 GCF_001515645.1 Sinocyclocheilus grahami | reverse complement strand
CACACTCACTCACTCACTCACTCTCACACACACACACACACACACCTGCATTCTCCAGACTGCTCACAGAAGCCGTGATGACATCCAGCTCCACATTCTGGACCTAAACACACACACACACACACACACACACACACACGCATTACTGATGAATAAACACTCACCTGTTATTTATCATGTCTCACAACTCCAACACATAAAGTTGACTGACAGCAGTAGAAACGCAACAGATACCAATGACGCGCGTCAGTAAAGCAGTGAAATAAGAGCGAAATAGTGTAGATATTAATATCGATATTTCACCTTGAGCAGAAACAAGCACACAGAGGAGCAGCAGAAATGAGAACCCGAGCCGGAGAAATACATGCATCCTCCCGCAGCTCGATCCTCGATCCTCCGCTGATAATCGCCGTCACTTCATCACACAAACTTACCGCTGAGCGCGCGAGCAGGACGTCACTAAACTAAACTAGTCCTCCAGCTGCCTAACTCAGCTAAACTAGTCCTCCAGCTGCCTAACTCAGCGCGCTGGACACACAGAAACTCATCTGAGAAAGTGCGCGACGTTCAGAGCAAGCTGTGAATCCGACTGAAGCTCCGCGAGCTGCTGCTGCCTCAGCCTGACACACGGAGCTAAACTCCACCCATCACCTAACTACACACACAAATATCACTGAACTAAACTCCACCCGTCACCTAACTACACACACAAATATCACTGAACTAAACTCCACCCATCACCTAACTACACACACAAATATCACTGAACTAAACTCCACCCATCACCTAACTACACACACAAATATCACTGAACTAAACTCCACCCGTCACCTATCTACACACAAACATTACTGAACTAAACTCCACCCATCTCCTAACTACACACACAAATATCACTGAACTAAACTCCACCCATCACCTAACTACACACACAAATATCACTGAACTAAACTCCACCCGTCACCTATCTACACACAAACATTACTGAACTAAACTCCACCCATCTCCTAACTACACACACAAATATCACTGAACTAAACTCCACCCATCACCTAACTACACACACAAATATCACTGAACTAAACTCCACCCATCACCTAACTACACACACAAATATCACTGAACTAAACTCCACTGAACTAGACTCCACCCATCACCTAACTACAAGCACAAACACCACTGAACTAAACTCCACCCATCACCTAACTACACACACAAATATCACTGAACTAAACTCCACCCATCACCTAACTACACACACAAATATCACTGAACTAAACACAACTGAACTAAACTCCACCCATCATGTATCTACACACATAAACATCGCTGAACTAAACTCCACCCATCACCTAACTACACACACAAATATCACTGAACTAAACTCCACCCATCACCTAACTACACACACAAATATCACTGAACTAAACACAACTGAACTAAACTCCACCCATCATGTATCTACACACATAAACATCGCTGAACTAAACTCCACCCATCACCTATCTACACACACAATCACCACTGAACTAAACTCCACCCATCACCTAACTACACACATAAACATCGCTGAACTAAACTCCACCCATCACCTAACTACACACACAAACACCACTGAACTAAACTCCACCCATCACCTATCTACACACATAAACATCACTGAACTATACTCCATCAACACCATCAACTAACAAGCATCACTCATCACTAAATTGCAGCTATTTTAAACAAGCATCCAGAAAACTGGAGTTACACCTTCTGAACTGCCTGAACACTAAACATGGGCTCATATCATAATTCTCGTCTCTTTTCTATTGTATTTTTTCTTGTCAGTCATGATATAATTTTTTTCCTGCTCTCTGATCCTGACAATTAAAGAGGCTGTTTTTCCACTACAGCATGACTGTCTGACCTCCTACATGTCTAAAAATGAGCAACAGTACAGTATTCATACTATAGATGTGGAAAGACTTGTGAGCTATTCTGAGCACAGCCTTAGTTTTCATGCTGTTTTAGGATAGTGCAGAGAGTTTTTGTTTATAAAGGATTTTTCATGATATGTTTTGATGAATGATTTGATCCCTAGCTCGAAACGAGGGGATTTCAGCTGCACCTTTATGCCCAAAGGCCCGATTAAACGTTAGTTGGGCCTCTAAATCATCGGCTCTCACTGAAAGAATCGCTGTACTAGCAGGGAAATGATTTCTTGGCTCACGTCTTCAAGCGCAGGGCAGCGCGTCTCTATTCTCAGCATTGACCTACATGTCTCTTATCGCCGGCGCAGCTCCGGCACACGTCTGGATGTAAACACTGATAACCTCGCTCTCGCTGGAAAAACAGGCCGTCTGTGAAAAAGCTGCAATACATTAGGATGAAACCACGGGGGACTGTAAAAACAATTTAATCTTGTCGTAGAAGCAATATATCCAACTTCATTTGAGCATGTTTTATAACCAGCACAGTGGCTGCTATGAAATATCAGCTTTTCATTCAGCTTATTAAAGGACAGGGATCAGCCATTGATCTGCGGCACTTTGATCTCATTTGAGATCCGTTATTTTCCTCCATCCTGAGGGTCTCTCCGGCTCGATGGGATGCTGTGGACAAGCGGCCGTCATTCAGTGATTATTGATTACAGCAAGAACAGGGAAAATGAACAAATGATCAGCAGTGCTGAAGGTGATGCTCTGCCTCTCTGGCCTTCATTTGGACTAATTATAACTCAGCAGGACAGGCGGCCTTAATGATGTTAGAGCATTTTACAAGCTCGTTTTATTTATAAACCACTGAGCTCTGTGTTATTTACTGATACAACCTGCAGAGAGACGGCTGACAATAAATGACATGCATATAACCCTGGCATAAAATAAAAGAGGTCGATTCAGTCTTGACACTTTGATGGAGTCTGCTGTAAACGTGATGTAGATTTACAGCCGTGAGCGTAATAACCAGCCGCTGTGGGACGGATCATTAGTTATTCCACACCTTTACATCTGTGATCTCGTCTCTGGAGGGATTCAGAAAAACACCTGTATTGAAAGATCAATTGCATGACGGGGGATAATTAGGTTTGTCCCCAAATGCTACTCAATCTTACTTTGATGAGACTCATTGGTTCACAATTAATTATACTACTATAATTAATATATGCATCATAAGTATTCATTGCATTATATGCATTATACAAAGGAAGAATCAACACGTTTACTTCAACAGGCGTGCTGAAAAAAGAGAAACAGCAGGTCAGTTTGAGTGATGACAAATCAATGGCAGCCGATTCACACAGCCATCAAGCCAAACATCACACACGGCCTCCAATAAACCTGCCGTCTTCCAGCCAAGAGACGCCTCTCATGCTCTTCCAGAAACATTTAAAGGGAAAAATTAGCTCTTGGGTATCAATCGCAGCCCCTTTAATTGAGGTCGTTTAATGGGCTGACATTAGACTGAAGAACATTGAAGATCTCCATTGAAACTAAATCAGCTCAATGAGTCCAGGGCAGATCAATGTGTTTTCCTCAGGCAACATAAAGGAGGTTCATTATTCATGTTTTTTCCCCCCAAGCCCAACTCAAAATCAAACCTTTCTGACAAAACTGTTGAGAGTTTCAGTGCTCGCTGACTACATTGATGTAGATGATGAGTTTGTGGGGAAATCCTCCAGTGATCATGATTCCTGACACATGTCTATTGGTTTCTATTCACAGGTGCACGGCTGTGAACTTCATCTAATCCAAATCAAAGTGCAATTTTCACGCCAGGACATGAAACTGAGAGCAGATGAGCACTTGAGATATCTGTGGATATAAAATTCAAACCTATCAGTGAAAGTTAGCATGTGTAATGTTAAAGATTTGTGGCGATCGTTTTAAAAACAGCAACCACAGTTTGGCTTTTAAATAACATTTGCATTTATGCATTTAGAAGAGGCTTCTATCCAATGATACACAATAGAGAAGGATGAGCAATTTGTCACAGAGCCAGTCATATGCACAGTGTACAATGCCAGGTTTATTAGAAAGCGAGACTATAGGAAACAAGCCAGAGCAGAAGAAGAGGATGAGCTGAGTTTCTCATCTGTGACATTAAACGTGTTCCTGTAGCTCAAACACAGAGCATTACGATCACGGGTTTGATTCGCAGAGATTGCATGAACTGATCAAACATATACTGTATCTTGAATTCAGTGTAAGTCACTTCAGATGAAGCATCTGCCAAATGTAAATGATGCCACCGGAGCTGCTGACAGAGCAGAGCTTTGAACATTTCATAACCCTCAGAAATAATAACCTGTGAAACTACAGCATGTCACATTCACACAAACTCACTTCTGAATAAAAATCTAACCGTAGGGGAGATCTGTTCCTGTTGTTCAGGATAACTGGAAAACATTGGTCCGTAGGTCTTTCAGGAGACTCTCGTTCACATCGTCCCCTAAATATGATGGAGTTACAGTAGTCTTACATCATTCAGAGAAACTGTTCTCCAGCTGAATCGGTGGAGAAATGCTGAAAGAAGAGATTAAAACAGTCAGTACCTTCATGTTTAATGAACGGCAGTGTAATATGTTCTCAGGTTCAGCGTGACCTTTACAGAAGTAAAACCTGTTCAAGCTGTTCTGCAGTCCATCAGTACGTGTGTGTGTGTGTGTGTGTGTGTGTGTGTGTGTGTGAGTGAGTGTGTGTGAGACAAATGAGGACATAAATGTGTATAATGACAAAGGTATGACAGGTATTACAAGGAGAAGGTGACTTTTCAGGACATTACCCCATGTCCCCACTTTTCAAAACACTTATAAATCACACAGAATGGAGTGTATTGAAAATCTGAAATAGCACAAAGTCTCCTGTGAGGGGTAGGTTTAGGGGTAGGGTTGGTGTAGGGCAATAGAATATATGGTCTGTACAGTATAAAAACCATTACGCCTATGGAGAGTCCCCATAAAACATGGAAACGCAACATGTGTGTGTGTATTTAACCTCTGACATGTGTCAATCTCATATTTCTGTGAATCATGTTTGCTGCCCTTTAACTAATTCCTGTTGAGTGTTTGTTTGCGTCTGTTATTCAGAGCCGCAGGGCGATTCATTGATTGCAGGAATATAAAGCTATTGATTTCATTCCCTAGAGGAGCTTCCTGTGGAGGGACTTCAGATTGTTTCATGGGTGTGTGTGTGTGTGTGTAACGCAGCTGCCGTGACGGCATACTCAATTTCATAAGCCGGCTCTCATTCATCATGCAAGACGTGTGCTTCCAGTAATGAAGCATCAGGATTCAGCAGCAAAAGCGACAGAACGAGGGCAAAACGCTGCTGTGGCTCCATTCACAGCTTCCATCCGTGTTGCGTTGCCATAGGAACAATGCACAAAGGAGGATGAGGATGATGATGATATCAGAGTCCAGTGTGATATGATAGAGGGATCGAGGATGAAGCATTACGTCGCTCAGCGTTTGATTAAACATAAAGTCAAGTTCAGCGTATTTATATAGTGCATTGTTTCAAAGCAGCTTTACGGAAAATCATGAGGTTAATGTTTGTAATATCTTAACATTGTCATGCCTTATAGTCGCATTTATCAGATTCGGATAAACAATCAAGCGATTGAGATTTGCTCAACATCTCATCTTCAGTTCTGATGCACAGGTTTGATTTATATTTCTCACATTCCCTGTGAAACTCTTAGATGCGAGCACCAAATGGTGATAAGAACCCAATCGTTTAAAATCCTGTCTGTGCGAAATTGAGCTCCACCTGCAGAACCACAAACCTGAGGATTCGTCAGGACAGAAAGATGAACTGATCTGCAGATAGAGTGAATCCGTCTGCAGGAGTTTGTCTCCTGATGAAACACAGCATCTGATCTGGAAACAGTATCACAATACAGTCATTATAAATGATGTGAGGGAGATCATCACAATCACGGATTCATTACGTCTGCATTAAAAAGCACCAGCATGCATGTTTTTCATATGAATAGAAACTGGAATAACATTAGTATTACTGGAGAGTTATATGGACATCCAGACATGGACTGTGAGCCAAACAATAGGAGGATGAAAACATCAACAAGAACAACACTTTGTAATGTTCTCCATTACAAATATCGAAAGATTCTTAAATCAAGATACATTTACTGGAGATGCAGAATAACAGTAGACATTAAGTCTTGTATTCTGAGAAATGCATCAATATTAAGAGATAAATATTGACATATGTGACTCTGCAGCACAAAAGCAGTGTTAAGTCGCTGGGGTATATTTGTAGCAATAGCCAACGATACATTGTATGGGTCACAATTATCCATTTCTCTTTTATGCCAAAAATCATTAGGATATTAAGTAAAGATCATGTTCCATGAAGATATTTTGTAAGTTTCCTACCGTAAATATATCAAAACTTAATTTTTGATTAGTAATATGCATTGCTAAGAACTTCATTTGAACAAATTTAAAGATGATTTTCTCAATATTTAGATTTTTTTGCACCCTCAGATTCCAGATTCCCTTTCGTGGAACTTCGAACTGCGTCCTCTAGGGGTCGCTATGGGGGGGAACGCCTCGTCGTGACCCGTGTCTGAAGCCTACATTGAAAAAACACCAACTTGTGCTTTGCACATTTTTTCTTTTTAAAATCCACATAGCTGGTAGATGGGCACGTGTTGCTTTGCCCATTTTCTAAAATTCCACGTTGGTGGTAAATGGGCACGGGATTCTTTGCCCATTTCTCTAAAATCCTGTGAAGGTAAGGGTTGCGCGTGCTGTCTTCGTTCCCTTTGTTTCAGAGTGGGGTAACACCCCGGTACCCTGGGTCCCACTTAAATGGTGTGTCTTGGTCGACACACCCTGGAGACAGCACTCCCCTCACCTCTGAGGAGGGTGCTGGAGCTGCTGTTCCCGACCGGCCATTACGTCCGGGTGACAATAGAACCCTAAGGAAGTCCAAAGATTATGGCAAGAGTGCTCATTGC
>NW_015506429.1:206096-226096 GCF_001515645.1 Sinocyclocheilus grahami | reverse complement strand
GATTATGAGTAGCCTATGATGTTAGCTACCATAGCTATAAATAAAGACATGAAACTGTGGTCAAAAGTCTATCATAATGTGAAAATGTTGGGGTGGTTGTCTGCTGTTATGTTCCCACCAATGTCAAAATCAAACATTGGCTCTAGTTAATCTCATATTATAACACAATTATTTAATGAGCGTCTGATATGACAAAGAAAGACTTCAGAGACTGAGAGCAGCAGCTTCATTGTGTCCACTAGAGGACGCTGAAGCACACTTGACAAAAGATCAGTTTCTACTGAGATATGCAAATTAGAGGCGCGTGAAAGGTCATAACCCCCCACAGATCCTTCATTAAACAACTGCATTCATTTCATAGCATTATCCCAAAAGAGAAGTGGACTGCATGCATTAATGCGAGAGATCTTGATATCGTTGCCATGTGTTGCGGTTTTCACAGTTTTACGAGTGTACAAGGATATATGCAGCAATGTAAAGTGCAGAAAATAAAACAATTATGCAGTCCACTTTGCTCGCAAGGCACTATTTTCTGTAAAGCTGCTCTGATGCAATAAATACTAGGAAAGTGCACAAACTACACTTAATTGACAGTATTTCAGGTGTGATTGATCAATTACTAGCTGACATCCGAAACCCTGTTTCATAGACTGCTTAGTGTTAAATACTGTATGGCCGTGTTCAATCGAGTGAATATTTTAAAAGTATATTAGTATGATTGTGTTGTTGTTGCTGTGGATGAGGAAATGTGATTGTGTTCAGGTAGACACACATTAATCAACATCACATTTGGCAAGTCCCTGATATCTGCACTGTCATTTTACTGCAGTTTTCTCTAAATCGTAATCTCCACACTGATGTCAGCATTGACACTGAGGAACTGAGACAGCACATATCATCTAAAAACTCATTCATACCAGAGATGATCACTGAATTTTTATCATTCTGACTCGAGACTTAAGTTAACGAGGGCCACCCATGGGTTCGATTCAGAGAATTGCATTGCATGCAAGCATACATTGCATGTATTTATTCAATTAATGCATTAAACTGAAAAAAGGTTCAACCATGCATTGCAAACCAAGTAGGTTTGGTAAAAGCATCTGACTAACGTGAATGAGGTATTGAGATGAGACAAATCATCTGAAGTCTTAGAGATTTTCCTCCGAATGTTCCTGTGCATTGCATTGAGATCTGTTGATATTATGAAAATGAAAGAAACTGGCCAATCCATGTTTTCAGTGCAAACTATTACCTATCATATGCATGCTCAGATAAACCCAACTATTCAAAA
The DNA here is from genome assembly GCF_001515645.1 of Sinocyclocheilus grahami. Classification (NCBI taxonomy): domain Eukaryota; kingdom Metazoa; phylum Chordata; class Actinopteri; order Cypriniformes; family Cyprinidae; genus Sinocyclocheilus; species Sinocyclocheilus grahami. Next base: position 224,802 of record NW_015506429.1, on the reverse strand, counting down.
AAGGTAAAATGAGTGTAATATTAATGTTCTCAGTCTACAGAGGTTTTATTCACACTGTTGGTGTTTGTTTAGCCTCATCTCTGTTGACTCTGCATACTAATGACTTGCATCTGCATGCAAACAGCAGCATCTGAGATCATCCTCAGCAAGATGTTCAGTGTTGGTGTGTGTGTGAGACAGACTCTTTTGTGCTGAACTCTCCATGTCTGCTCAGCATATTGTTTATTGACGTGTCTATTGATGAGTCCGCCAGCTTCCCTCACTCCAACAGTTCAGTCATCACTCATTCTAAACAATGTTCCATTTAATTGTCTCTTATATTTATGTGACTCCATAGGCATTCAATGACCCAAGAGACTACAGAATATATGTTTTAGGAACCCAGTAGGCCAGATGTTTCTTAGTTTCAGCCTTCAGATTGCCACTGATTCAATAGCTTGCTGTCATTAGTCAATACAGCACTACATTTTCTTTAATCAGGTATTGAACTGGCCATCTTAAGTGGATTGTTCACCTAAAAAGATAATTCTGTCATCATTCACTTGCTCTCACGTCGCTCCAAACCTGTATGACTTTCTGTCTTCTGTGCAACACAAAATGCCTCAGTGTTTTTTTTTCCGTATAATGGCAGTCTATGGGCTCCAGTGTTGCTTGGTTCCCAGTGTTCTTCAAAAAATCTTCATGTTCCACAGAAAAAAAAGAGAGGCATTCAAGTTTGGAACAACATGAGGGACTGTAAATGATGACTGAAATATCATGTTCTCTTTTTTTCCCACATATGTCCTGGCTGGGATTTCTAAAATGCCTAAAATGCGGGTTTTGGCTTTGATCTCCTGTTGACAGTCTCTCTGTAGTCTTTATACATTATATGTACGTGTTTTTAATTTGCTTTGGCTGTTCTCTGTAGATTTCATATTCTCCCATGCCACGATTGGTTAATTATGTCTCAAGTTTACTCTGAAAATATACTGCAGCTAGTTGTTTACATCGTTGCTTTGAATGTTCTTCATTTCTTCACTTTAGTTCAGCTGCACTTTGCTCTGATGCTCCATTAAACTACACACAAACCGGCAGCTTGTAGCCTATAATTTAATCTAAAACAGAGAGACATAATCAACCAGCCATACTGCTCACACAGAGCCGGCTCTAACACTGTAAACAACAACTCCAATGAGGAATCGATTTATGGAACTCAAGTTCTGCCCCACATCCCGTCCATCATGTGGCATCATGATCAATGGCCTGTTCTAAAGAGCCACTGACCTGGAAAGTTAACCAGGACTCTATTCAAACACGTATGGAAGGTTTGTTCGCTATGTCTCCACTAGAAAAGATTGTGTTTTCACCATTGCAACATGTGTCCATATTTAGAAAACCGACTGGTGCATGCAGCTGTATGCATTTGTCCCTGCAGAGCCGAGAGAGCGTTTGAGAAAGTGTGTCACGCTCACAGAGTTCAGCCACTCGTCACGGGAGGTAAATGCATCTAGGGCTTTAAAGCTGTTGAAATCTGACCAGCCAAGCTCAACATGGTCCAGTTTTCTACGCACACCAATAATGGAAGCGAAAATGCAAAACGGCTCAGCGAAAACAGGAAGAGGGGTTATGGTCAACGGGACGGTGTCCACCCTAAAGAGGCAGACGAGGCCAAAGACGGCATCTGGAAGGCAGGAACGTGGCTCCTGTTCATCTACGGCTTCTTGTCCAATCTTCTCGGGATGCCTAAGCGACCTGGATGAAGATCCTCAGCCACGCTGTCCATCCAGCATTTCCTCGCCTACCCTGCACAGGCCTGGTTCCACCTCCAATCTGAAGTTCTCTGTCTCCAAAGGCTCCTTGTCAAGTCTAAAGGGTTCGTTGACCAGCCTCAAGAGCTTTCCCACCTCCTCGGTGCTGCAGAGCTCCAGCCCAAGCCTCCGGAGCTCCAGTGAGGACGACAGCTGGGACACCAACAGCTGGAGCTCCGGAGCCACTTGTCTGCTGCGCAGCTCTATTAAGCAGCACAGCGAGCAGGTTTTCTGGGTGCATGCCGGCTCCGCAAGTCGACCCGAAGGTACGAGCGATTCCGAGACGGGCTACCAGAACTCCGACAGCTGCCAGGGCAGTGTGATGGGATCGGAGAGACAGGAGGGAGCGGAGCAGGTCGATGCAGGGCGGAGGGATTCGTCATCAAGTGAGGGAACCTCCGCTGCTTCAACGGCGTCATCCGACTTAGAGCAGAAGATTGAAGAGAAGCTCAAGTTTTCTCAGTTTCTTGACGAGGTAACATGTAGGGTCCTGGACCCCGAGTGTCTGCAAGCCTTCGGAGCGCCTATCCGACGTTGTCAACAAACATCGTCTCTCGAATGCCTAAACCCAACCCCGGTTTCCAGTCCTTGGTTTGGTTCCAGTAGGGATTCTGCCTGTGATTCCAGGGACAGTAACGTGTACAAATGTGCCAAGTGCATGCCGAGCTGCAAGATTCTGGACGCCAGCAAAACCCTGAGAAGAACTCAAGAGGAAATGGAAATGTTAGGAAGGAGCTACCTAGAGACTGACATAGACAGAGTGAGGAGGGAAGATGAAGTGAGCTCCACACTTTCACGAGACGTGGAGAAGAGAACCTTACAGCTGAGTGGTGAATCCTCTCGCAGATGGCCGAGTCCGGTTTTGAAGCGCTCAGATGGAGCACCACGGCCACCGCACCGCACCACCTCGCTCCCGAGTCCTGCTGTGAGCGGCGATATGGTGAGTGGTAATTCCACTTGTATTCCACTTATAATGTTATCAAGATTTTTACATCAAAAACATCATCATTTAGAAGTAATAGGCTATTTTCTATCCTGTTTTAACCCCCCTCATCAGAACGCTCAGTTTGAATAGACGTGGAGGATTTTAGTGAATGTTGTGATTGGCTAATAGTTGTGTCTGTTTGACAGCGTACATTCCTCATAGATGGATGCTGCTGTGATTTAGGTCAAAAATGCATAAATGTGACCCTGGACCACAAAACCAGTCATAAGTGTCAATTTTTTTTATTTATACATCTGAAACCAATCTTTCCATTGATGTATGGTTTGTTAGGATAGGACAATATTTGGCTGAGATACAACTATTTGAAAATCTGGAATCTGAGGGTGCAAAAAAATCTAAATATTGCCTATAAAGTTGTCCAAATGAAGTCCTTAGCAATGCATATTACTAATCAAAAATTAAGTTTTGATATATATATATATATATATATATATATACCTGTATATAGATATAAAATATCTTCATGGAACATGATCTTTAATTAATATCCTAATGATTTTTGGCATAAAAGAAAAATTTATAATTTTGACCCATACAATGTATTGTTGGCTATTGCTACAAATATACCTGTGCTGCTTATGCTTTTGTGCTGCAGGGACACAAATACTCATATCAAACGATCTGTTTAGCAGATAAAGCAATAGGGATGACGTAATGAAAACAGTTACACTTGTGTTGTGACATTACTATCGGACCCAATATAGTCACACAGCATTGTCTTTTAGTTTCAATATTTCTGAAAATCCAGCGTCGAATTGTGCCTTGTTTGTAAACAAATTTGTGATAAAAGGACTTACGAGTTCTTACTGACATGGCCTGGATCTTCCTTAAAGGGGTCATATGATGTTGCTAAAAAGAACATTATTTTGTGTATTTGGTGTAATGAAAAGTATTTATGCGGTTTAAGGTTAAAAAAACACATTATTTTCCACATACTGTACATTATTGTTTCTCCTCTATGCCGCGCCTTTCTGAAACGCTCGATTGTTACAAAGCTCATCGGTCTGAAAAGTGAGGTGTGCTGTGATTGGTCAGCTATCCAGTGCGTTGTGATTGGCCGAATACCTCAAGCGTGTGACAGAAATGTTACGCCCCTCACCATACTGTGATGCCCTGTCCGGCCGGAGCGACGAGACAAAAACATTAAAACCCATTATAAACCAGGCATTTGTTGCATCCAGTGGGGACATAATTACAGATTATAATGACTTATACTGTCTTTTTACGCATTGCATTGTGCCGCGTAAACATAAAACCATGTCTGCATTTGTGATCGGAGAAATGACAAACAACAAGCGCTACTCTACACTGCTCAGAACTCACGTTTGAATCATCAGTGGCAAATTCTTTAAATATAAAAAACGTACTTACAGTCTGTGAGTCAGAACAGAACAGCCGGCATTGTAGTCTACTCTCCCAGGATCAGGACACAGTCCTCCATAAAATGTGCTGCACACATCTGAATATTTGGGTTGAAGTGTTCTGGAACAGTGTTGTAAATACAACTTAACCACTGATTTCTAGTCGTGTCCTCTTTTGGAAGACCAAACAAAGTAGTTTCACTTTCATAACGAAACACACAGCGTCTTCACGACACGGTGGCGGCAACAACAATACTACAGCGAGAATAAAAGTTACGCCTTCTTTCTTTGCGTGAACATTTGGGCGGCGTTATGCAAATCTTCCCACATAGTGATGTAGACATGTGGGGGCGTGTTAGAACGAGCCGTTTTAGGTAGGCGTGGCTGACTCTTAACTTTTATAAAGAATATCTCTTTGGATTTGAGACTTTAGTCTTTGCAACTTTACAGATATTCTTTATGCACCAAGAGCTTGTAACACTCCAAAGAGAAAGGAAAAATTTAAATAGCATCATATGACCCCTTTAGTAGATAAAGCAATAGGGATCACGTAATGAAAACAGTTACACTTGTGTTGCGACATTACTGTCGGATCCAATATAGTCGCACAGCATCGTCTTTTAGTTTCAATATTTCTGAAAATCCAGATCTTCCTTAAAAATAAAGTTCATTCAATCTTTCCTAACGTTGGGATCAGAAGGAAGGCAACGCAAACACTGTTTTTCCACAGCTTGGCACTGAACAGCGTCTTGTTGTCTTCAGAGCATCTTTATCGTTTGGTTTCTGCAGAGACCTGCCTCTCTCGTAAACGCTACATTTGTAAATCAGTGGGCGGGGCTAAACAGGCAGTGATGTAGAATCGGTGGGCGGGGCTAAACATGCAGTGATGCTGATCTTCTTCTGCGGAGGCGGAGCTTATCCACACTATTACATCATAGAGTAGAACATTCCACAAGCTGTCGTTTTGGCAGACTGCCTTCAATATAAGCTGTTTTTAGACTAATGACAAAGTATTGAGTTCTGAAACTTACAGGATGTTTTTAATAGTACAATGACCTCTTATATGTCAAAAGTTCAAGGGAATTTTGTGTTTTCAGTTCATGACCCCTTTAAAAGGTTTTTGAAGCAAAGAAAGATGTGAGTACACAGATGTCTTGAGACAGAGCATTTCACAACCTGAGAGCCACAACACCAAAAGTCCTGGCACCCATAATGACTAAACTAAATTTAGGAGTCATTAACAATCCGGCACTACATGATCTTAAGGAGTGATTCATTGATCAGTCATTTATTCCTGTTGCTCTTTGTTTACTTTCTAAGGGAACTGGTTTGGATTCTTCTGCTGTATTGGTATGACAAATCACCAAATGCAAGATACTTGACTTAATAAAATATTTTGTCCTTTAAAACAATGTGCAATGCATCTTTTCAAAGATTATTTTGAGGTCAGAGAAGTAATCGAGCCCATCGCTGCTCTGTGACAGCACTTATTAAAAATACAACAGCGTTTCCTAATATTCACACTGGAGCCGCCGCTGTCTGGACACACTTCTCTCATCTGCCGGGGAACAGCAGCCATATTAATAATTCATTTGATCTTTTTTGTATGGAAGGGCTCCTTCTCAAATGCCAATCATAAAGGCCATGCAGTGCTAAAACAATAGAAACGACACTTATCGTGGATCGAGTAACTGCCATAGCAACTGTGTGTGTCTGAATGCAAGAATTCATCATAATCTCCCTGCTGCATTACAGACAGTGAGACCAAACTGAAGCAAAGCATAGTGAGTCTGGGCTGATTCAGCTCTGGTGGGCGGATGCGCTTGTTTCTCAGATCTTCTGGATAATAGTGTGCGTGACGGGATTTTCTCGCTCAGAAATAAATGCATTGAGGAATCGTGTGTGACAGGGAATGATGGGCGTGAGTTACTCAGTGTTTGTGAATATAGTGGATTGTTGCCATATGACAGTTTTGGTTTGTGTGATATAAAGACATTCTGCAGGAAACGCTAGTCTCAGATTAATGCTGCTCGAGGTGTGAATGCACTGAATCTGCAGAACGACGCTGTGTGTGTGTGTGTGTACATGGTTTTCTCTACTTTATAGAAACCAAATGTCCCCACAAGAGGGCCTTTCGCACCGCTTTAGTTCCAGAACTAAATGTACGGTACTAAAGTACTGGGACGATTTTGCACGAACTATTTCCCAGTACCATTTAAAGGGTTGCATTCGCACCGACAGTGTGTACTAGGAAGTGACGTAAGTCGGTCGACAGCGTCGTCATTTGTGCGCGGCGTTCAACAACAGAAACAAAGAAGAACAACATTAACAACAGGAGGATGGAGGACGCTGTGATCAGAGCTGTGTGTTCGTTGTGTCTCGCGGGTTTCACAATAATGGACATGAAATGTCGACGTATACGTAAAGCGATTGAAAGAACGGGAAGGAGGACTCAGAATCTCCAACGACAACTGGCCGTGCTACATTTGCTACAAGTGCCTGCACTTCAGCGTCCGTCCATCTATCGCTGTTCTCCATACTTGCGAAATAAGTTGACACGATGTTTACAGTATATTTACACTGTGTTTTAAATCATGGCGGGTGAGGGCATTTTCATACGCGTTTGGCCAATCAATGTCTACTTACGTCACGATTAGTACCAGTTGTGCTGGTTAGACCCTGCTCCAGAGTAGGAGCTAATTTGGTTCTCGAAAAAGTCAGTCCGGTACTAAAATCGCACCCAGTTCCGGCGGTGCGAAAACGCCAATAAGTGGGTAGTTCCACAATTAGTTCTGGTATTATGAAAAGGTTCCCGCGGTGCGGGAATAGTAATACGGGACATTTTTTTGGTCCCCATGAGGAAACAAGCTTCTAAATCATACAGAATGAAGTGTTTTGAGAATCTAAAAATGTCTTGAATGTTTACTATTGTCCTTTGACACACTATTTTCCTGTTTAATACTGTAAAGCTGCTTTGACACAATCTGTATTGTTAAAAGCTCTATATAAATAAAGGTGACTTGTCTTGACTGTAGTTTTGTGTGAGGGGTAGGTTTAGGGTAAGGGGATAGAAACTACAGTTTGTACAGTTGAAAAAACATTACGCTTATGGAATGAACCCATCAAACATGGAAACCTAACGTGTGTGTGCATGTGTGCGTGAAGCCATGTGTTTACAGTGTTGTAGTTGCATTGTGAAATTATATCGTTGACATATTCCATGTCCTAATTTACAGATTATTACTTACTTTCCTCAGATTCTGTGTTAAATGAGTTTCTAATAGTTACTTTCTGCACGTTCTTTGTTTCATAATATGCAAATATGTCGAGAGCTGGTCTTCACATTCGTCATCTCACCTCCCAAACGAGCATATTTAATTAACGAGCCGTGATTAATGGCTCATGAATGCAGAAGGTTTCTGTGGTGTGTAAATGGCAGCTGTCAATCACGTGAATAACTGTGAGTGTTCATGTTTCTTCAGGTTTCAGATGGAGACGCGAGCAGCAGCAGGTAAAGACGCTCCTTCTCTTCTCTTCTCTTCTCTTGTGTTGAATGGGTTTGTCCCTCCTCCTCCGTCTCTCTCTGGTTCCTCTGTAGCGTCTCATTCTCAGCTCTGGTTTTGTAAATGTTGCTGTGTGTTTAGAGGTAGAACACGCGTGTGCACATGCTCATCTGATCATGACACGCAAGCTTCACAGACGGTGAGTGACACGCGTGTGAAGTGCTGCATGATTGCATGTGTGTGTTTCTCTGCTCTCGGCTCTATTCACTGATAAACTGTTGGAGAATGACAGATGATGGGTAATTCTGAGATTAACAGCTGTTATTGATAGTAGTGTTTCTGTGCTTCATTATGACAAGATCTCTGCTAGTAAACGCTGCTCATTTGATGGAGTTTAATGAGCTTTCAGAGAGAAACAGGATGAAGCGTCAGACTTCCTACTTCACTTTTCCATGTTTTACTGTTTTTTGTGAGGACATTTTTTTCCCCTCACACCCAAACACACACACACACACACACACACACACACACACACACACACACTATGGTTAAGCATGTTTTTGATCATTTACATTTAGTCATTTAGCAGACGCTTTTATCCAAAGTGACTTACCATTGGGGAATACATAAAGCGATTCTTCTTAAAGAGGCAAACAGACACAGGAAGTGCTTGAAATACCTAGATTCAGGCATTTGTTCAAATAAGTACAAGCTAGAAAGGGAAGGAATAAATAAAGAGAAAGACAACGTTTTTAAAAAAAGATGAAATCAAATAGTGTTGAAAGAGATGAGTTTTCAGCTGTCGCTTGGCCAGAAGAGCATTGCAGTAGTCCAGCCTAGAGATGACAAGGGCCTGGACAAGAAGTTGTGCAGCATGCTCCGTTAGAAAGGGCCTGATCTTTCTGATGTTGTGCAATGCAAACCTGCAAGATCGAGCGGTCTTTGCAATGCAGTCTTTGAAGGTCAGCTGGTCATCAAAGATTTACACCAAGATTTCTGACCGAAGTTGATGGGGTAATTGTAGAAGAACCTAGCTGGATGGAAAAATCATGCTGTAGAGTTGGGAGTGGCAGGGAAGACAAGAAGCTCAGTCTTTGCCAGGTTGAGCTGTAGGTGATGTTCTTTCATCCATGCCGAGATGTCTGCCAGGCAGCCTGAGATCCGTGCAGCTACCGTTGGATCATCTGGTTGAAATGAGAGATAGAGCTGTGTGTCATCAGCATAGCAATGGTAGGAGAAGCCATGTGCCTGTATGATGGGACCCAACGACGTAGTGTATATGGAGAAGAGGAGGGGTCCAAGAACTGATCCCTGAGGAACCCCAGTGACCAGTTGATGTGCTTTGGATACCTCCCCTCCCCAAGACACCCTGAAAGACCTACCAGTGAGATAGGATTCAAACCAGCGAAGTGGGATCTCTGTGATGCCCAGTGATGCCCAGTGATGAGAGGGTGGACAGGAGGATCTGATGATTCACCATGTCAAAAGCGGCAGATAGATCCAGCAGAATAAGTCCTGATGATTTGGAGTCAGCTTTTGCAATCCGCAGGGCTTCAGTGACTGACAGTAGCGCAGTCTCAGTTGAATGGCCACTCCTGAAGTGTTTTGATACTTCTGCCTAATGTGAGCTTCAGACACTGATGCAGAAGGACAGAAATGCCTGGGGCTTCATTAGACTTTGAGGAATGGAGCATTTCAGGTTGTTTTGTGGGTTGTTTTGTGATGTTTTTACTGAGAAACACGTGGCGCTTCATGCAGCTCACTGAGTGTATTTTGATTTACAGATTGAAATATTAAAGCGCATTCTGTAAATCAAAGCTGCAGATGTACAATGTTAAAGTCGGCATGAAATAAATATAATAATAATAATTCATTACATTTATATAGCGCTTTTCTAGGCACTCAAAGCACTTAACATTGTCAGGAGGTATCTCCTCATCCACCAGCAGTGTGCAGCATCCACCTGGATGATGCGACGGCAGCCATAGTGCGCCAGAACGCCCACCACACACCAGCTTACTGGTGGAGAGGAGACAGAGGGATGAAGCCAATCACAGACATATCTGATCATTTATTGAACGCAACTGCCAATCAGAGGCGTTTAAGTTACAATCCACCAGTTTTTGTCCAGTGCGGAGTTTTGCAAACTCACGAATCCTCTCATTATAACAAAACTTCATGAGACTGCGATGAACTAAGACGAGGGACAGCTTTTTAGTGATTATAAAGGGGGTGCTCTTTGTGTGCTTTCTAGGCTATATATAATCCAACACAAACTGACCACACGAATCGTTACGCAACAGCCTGTTGTGTATTTTATCTAAGGATTTTCTCTAAGATCTAGCTGCTCTGAGTTTCCCTGCCTGACTGACAGCTTCACTTTAAAGAAAGACCTTCAGTCAGGAGAGATTTGCCATCATGCCGTTGGTTTGTGTATCTGACGGTCATTCTGACAGCGGCGTCTGTCGTATCGCTGGTGTTTTACTGCACTACATGTTTGTTTGATATTCCAGCTGCACACAAACCCATCGGGATCGAGACCTAGAATATCTGTTTCACTGACGTGTGTAGAATGAGTAGAAAACAGAGGAAACGGAAGAAAACAAGAGTGAAGAAGCTGATAAACAAACGTTACGCATCCATCTGCAGGCCTGAGTCAGTCCGACAGGAATACAGATCCAGAGAAACAAACACAAACACACAGAGCACCACTCCAAACGTCATCTGCTGCTGGATTATTTTCCTTTAGCGTTACTAAAATATTTAGGAACCGCAAGTGTGTCAGACAGGCAGGAAGTGAGCATTGCAGACACAGGAAGTGTTAGTTAAATGGAATGTTCACACTGACTTCATTTACTCTGCTGATGCCATTCAAGCCTGCATCTGTACTTTCTTCCTCTTATGAAGACGTTTTGAGAAATGATCAGTGTTTTTGTCCATACAGTGGAGGTCAGTGGGGTCCAGTTTAACAGAGGTTTGAATGACATGAGGGAGTAAATGATACATTTCCGGTGAACCGTCACTTTAACGAGTGAATATTTATTTGATTTATTTTCACAAAACGAGTTTGTGAGTGTGTGTGTGTGTGTGTAGGTGAGTGTGTGTGTCTGTAGGTGAGTGTGAGTGTAGGTGAGTGTGTGCGTCTGTAGATGAGTGTGTGTGTTTGTGTGTGAGTGTGTGTGTCTGTAGGTGAGTGTGTGTGTTTGTATGTGAGTGTGTGTGTAGATGAGTGTGAGTGTGTGTGTGAGTGTGTCTGTAGGTAAGTTTGAGTGTGTGTGTGTGAGTGTGAGTGTATGTGTAGGTGAGTGTGAGTGTGTGTGTCTGTAGGTGAGTGTGTGTGTTTGTATGTGAGTGTGTCTGTAGATGAGTGTGAGTGTGTGTGTGAGTGTGTCTGTAGGTGAGTTTGAGTGTGTGTGTGTGAGTGTGAGTGTATGTGTAGTTGAGTGTGAGTGTGTGTGTCTGTAGGTGAGTGTGTGTGTTTGTATGTGAGTGTGTGCGTAGATGAGTGTGAGTGTGTGTGTGTGTGAGTGTGTCTGTAGGTAAGTTTGAGTGTGTGTGTGAGTGTGAGTGTATGTGTAGGTGAGTGTGAGTGTGAGTGTGTGTGTCTGTAGGTGAGTGTGTGTGTTTGTGTGTGTAGGTGAGTGTGTGTGTGTGTTTGTATGTGAGTGTGTCTGTAGATGAGTGTGAGTGTGTGTGTGAGTGTGTCTGTAGGTAAGTTTGAGTGTGTGTGTGAGTGTGAGTGTATGTGTAGGTGAGTGTGAGTGTGAGTGTGTGTGTCTGTAGGTGAGTGTGTGTGTTTGTATGTGAGTGTGTCTGTAGATGAGTGTGAGTGTGTGTGTGAGTGTGTCTGTAGGTAAGTTTGAGTGTGTGTGTGAGTGTGAGTGTATGTGTAGGTGAGTGTGAGTGTGAGTGTGTGTGTCTGTAGGTGAGTGTGTGTGTTTGTATGTGAGTGTGTCTGTAGATGAGTGTGAGTGTGTGTGTGAGTGTGTCTGTAGGTAAGTTTGAGTGTGTGTGTGAGTGTGAGTGTATGTGTAGGTGAGTGTGAGTGTGAGTGTGTGTGTCTGTAGGTGAGTGTGTGTGTTTGTATGTGAGTGTGTCTGTAGATGAGTGTGAGTGTGTGTGTGAGTGTGTCTGTAGGTAAGTTTGAGTGTGTGTGTGAGTGTGAGTGTATGTGTAGGTGAGTGTGAGTGTGAGTGTGTGTGTCTGTAGGTGAGTGTGTGTGTTTGTATGTGAGTGTGTCTGTAGATGAGTGTGAGTGTGTGTGTGAGTGTGTCTGTAGGTAAGTTTGAGTGTGTGTGTGAGTGTGAGTGTATGTGTAGGTGAGTGTGAGTGTGAGTGTGTGTGTCTGTAGGTGAGTGTGTGTGTTTGTATGTGAGTGTGTCTGTAGATGAGTGTGAGTGTGTGTGTGAGTGTGTCTGTAGGTAAGTTTGAGTGTGTGTGTGAGTGTGAGTGTATGTGTAGGTGAGTGTGAGTGTGAGTGTGTGTGTCTGTAGGTGAGTGTGTGTGTTTGTATGTGAGTGTGTCTGTAGATGAGTGTGAGTGTGTGTGTGAGTGTGTCTGTAGGTAAGTTTGAGTGTGTGTGTGAGTGTGAGTGTATGTGTAGGTGAGTGTGAGTGTGAGTGTGTGTGTCTGTAGGTGAGTGTGTGTGTTTGTATGTGAGTGTGTCTGTAGATGAGTGTGAGTGTGTGTGTGAGTGTGTCTGTAGGTGAGTTTGAGTGTGTGTGTGTGAGTGTGAGTGTGTGTGTAGGTGAGTGTGTGTGTGTGTCAGCGGGTGTAGTTTCTCATTAGTCATGTGACAGATGGTTCTCTGGTCTCCTGCAGTCGTCGGTGCAGCTTGACGTCTCTGTAACGCCGCGAGCGAATCTGTCGACACGATTCATGTGAGATTCTCTGGGTTCATATTGTCTGAATGTCAGTGAGAGCTCTGTTTGCATTGTGAAAGTCACAGTCCCAGCGACTTGTTGCTTGTTATTTCAGAGCCATCAGAGGAAATACAGCAGCATGATCGCTTCTACATCAAACACATGCAGTCAGGTCTTCAGCATTATACCACCTGTGTCGTTTTCCTTTTGAATGAAGGTTATTTTTCTGAGATTTGCTCTTGTTTTAAGCATAAACCTTTATCATAAAACAAGACTTCTAGTCATATGTGTTATTTGCGTCTTGCATTTGCAAATAAATGTATCTAGATTTAAAAATGTTTAGATATTTGTATTGGAAAACAAGACAGAAAGAAGAGGAAGAACATCAGTGTCTGCGGTGCATTTGTTCATTTAGAAGCAGCTTTTAAATGGACCTTAAAGCTTTAAAACTAACAAATGAGAAAATATGTTAATTGTCACAAACAGTAAACCAAACAAACATCTGATGAGCATTATAATTCATTATATTTATATAGCGCTTTTCTAGGCATTATGGCTCTTTTCAATGTTGTATTCATGAGTGGCGGCCAGAAAGAGGATCTGAGCGAATCTCAGTGTTTTTCTTGAGCTGTTTTGCTGCTGTAAATCAAATGGTTTTTAAACATGAATAACAGTGTTTAGAATAATTCTGTAATGTAAACCGGTTTGATGCACTGATTGAGAAAGCAATCGTGTCTCACGTGTGTCTGTATGTTGTGGTGATACTGAATAATGATGGATGAATACTCTTGACTGCTTCGGCCGTCTGTGTCTGTCTCTGACTCTGCAGGACACACTGAGAGAACATGAAAAAGATTTATATTGGGAAAACCGCACTAAAAGCACCAAGAAATGGTAGTAAACATCAGAAGAGGAGGTAAGAGTCTAAAATCAGAAAACAGAAAGCGAGTTATTGAATCATCAATCCATCCATCAGGCTCTTCATCTAAATGTCATCAGCTGAAGCCATCAGACCCGCGTGTGATCGATGCCAGCAAGCAGGTGAACGCTGCTCAAATCCAGTTACAGCCAAGCAGACGTTTCCTGATGCGTATCACCATTCTGAACATTAAAGACGACAGAAAACCAGCTTTCCTGAACTGGAAACTGTGAAGCTGAATCTTATTTTGGCCCTGCGATGGGGTTTTGTTCATGTATTGAAGAACACAACACTCTCTCTCTCTGTCACACACACACGTTTGTTTCTGTCAATTGTGGGAACTTTCCATAGACGTCTATTACTTTTATACTGACCAAACGATATTTTCTATCCCCTAACTCAACCCTAAACCTACCCCTTACAGAAAACCTGTTTGCATTCTTACACTTTCAGATAAACATCATTTACTATTTTTTATCATTTTTTTCCCTCGTGAAGAAAAAAATTCAGGTTTTACTATCCTTGTGGGGACATTTTGTCTCACACACACGCACGCACGCACACACTCTCCTCACACACACACACACACTCACTCTCTCACCTCTCACACACACACTCACACACACACACACACACACACACACACACACACAGAGCTTTGTTTTTATGGTTTGTGGGGACTCTCCATAGGCGTAATGGTTTTTATACTGTACAGACCGTATATTCTATTGCCCTACACCAACCCTACCCCTAAACCTACCCCTCACAGGAGACTTTCTGCATTTTTAGATTTTCAAAAAAACTCATTCTGAATTATTAATAAGCCTTTTGAATTACGGGGACACTGAAAATGTCCTCATAAATCACCTTCTCGTTGTAATACCTATGTCATACCCATGTTATTATACAAATTTGTGTCCTCATAAACCACATAAACAAGCACACACACACACACACACACACTCTCTCTCCTTACACACACACACACACACACTGACACACACACACTCCTCTCACACACACACACACGCACACACACACTCTCTCTCCTCACACACACACACACACACACACACACACACAGTTGAATGTGATATAAACAGACAGAAATCCGATTGAGTGAACGCAGCTCAATCATACTTATTCTCTTTCATTTTATAATTTTGAGGGTCATTAAAGTGTAACCCTTTAGTATCTCAGACGTCTGGATATTCCATAAGCGCATGAATAAATCACGTTTAGTGCTTTTGATCACATAGTGTGCTTGCCGTGGAGTGAGTGATGCATTTTAATGAATTAATCATGTTCATATAACCGCATGTACATCATTCTGAGACTTATTTGGGCCCGTGGTTGAGAAGCACTGTTGTTGAGGAGTAAATGAAATGATCTGCCTGTGTTTATGTAGTTGGCTGCAGGAGCAGAAGGAGGATCTGCGCAGATGTCTCGGCTGCACCACACACAAACTGCAGCAGCTGCAGAGCGAGTTCGAGTCGACGCGTCAGTATCTGGAGATGGAGCTGCGACGAGCTCAAGACCAACTCGACAAACTCTCAGAGAAACTGCGCAGGTCCGACAATGAACCAGCTGATCGAACAAAATATAGTGTGAATTCCCAAACAACCTTCCAATGAACAGTTCTGAAAAGAACCACTTTTTTCTTTGATAATCTAAAAAATCCTTTTAACATGACAAAGTCCACTGGAAACCTCATGTCTAATGGAAAAGCTCCATGAATTTTAAAGTTTCTTCAAGGAATCATTCATTCTAGTGAAGGAGCTTTATTTTTAAGAGTGTTCATCAATTTGAAACTAGTTCAATTCAGCTATAAGCATTTCTACAAAAGGCAGCAATGTTGTTATTTAACGTGAGTCAATTCAGTTCAATGCCATTGTCGATTTTGCTAAATGTGAGTCTAAATGAATGATGCTCAGAAACACAAGACACAAGCATGTGTTTGACTTCATCATCATCATCTCCATCATCTCTCCTGCAGGATTCAGAGCAGCTACACAGCTCTACAGAGAATAAACCAGGACACGGAGGAGAAAATCCACCGCATGGTAAGAAATCCTGATCTCAAATTCATTTAAAAACCAAATAAAATCTAAAACCAATTTTTGTGACTTACAGCTCTCCTCATTATTGCTTGATGATGATAAAACTCACATACCTTTGTTTAGATCTCAAACGCTGATGATGCTTTATCATAAATAATCACAGTAACTCTTCAGCAACATACGCTGAACACACAGAACGACTCTTATATCAGCCTCAGTGTAGTGTTTATCGCTTATCGAGAGCGACTGCCGTGTTGAAGCACTTTCAGGAGGACTACTATAAGTGTCGACTCGTTTAGTGATCAACAAGTGCTGCTCTCTGAACGACTGAACTGCACAAATCAAGGTGGAGATGAAGAGAGACGCAGCGCTGCCACAGATCAATAACCGCTCGAGCTTCTCACTCTCAGAGCGATCACACGATCAGAGCCGGAATGAAAGCGGAGTCTGGTGATCTTAAATCCAATTAAAGTATTAAATCAGCTTAACACACAAAGACGAGCTGTGAAATGGTTTTGTGTGGTTTCAGCTCGGATTATTAGAGGAACTGATCAGCTTCAGGCTTTGTTCATGTGTTTCACTCGCTGCAGACAGCAGATTAATTCCACACAACACCATACTGAAATGATTGATTATAACTGACTGTTTGTCATAGCTTTAATCTATTTCTTTCACTTGTGATGTTCATGCATTTATTGATGGTTTGAAATGTCTGAAAGATCTTTATTTCTATGGAAGCATATGGGTATCAAAATTCATTTTGAAATGTACTATGCAAAACGGCAATGTATTTCTGTATTTAAATTTACATTTTCCCACACATATGTGCATATTACATTTCAAAATGAATTTTGATACCCATATGCTTCCATATATTTCACTCTGATATCTGCTGCTGCTGCATTTCATGCTTGTCAGTTATATTTACATTCATAAATTCATAGTTGGCCAATTAAATAATTTGCATTTTCTTGCATATGAACGTTTGATGTTACATTGATGCAATTAGCAGATGCTTTTATCCAAAGTGACTTAGAAAAGAAGAACAAAAGCAATATGTCCTAAGTATACAATGCTGATTAAGAATCTTAAGAAAGATATTTGTTCACGCTACAGAATGAGTTCAGAAGTGATTCCCTGTGAGCTGCTCGATGTGTAAAATCAGCAGGACACACCGAAGATGAGCTCGGAATAGAAATAGACTGTGAATGAGAATAACCTTTTTGATATGTAATTTTAAGTTAGTCAAAGAGTGGAAATGAAGGTCTGAGCGGTCTGTGCCGACGAGACGATCTGATGGAGAAATCCCAGAATGAACTGCGTGGAAACTTTCATTCGGTATCAAGTCACGTAAATCATTGCGCTTCATCTCCATGTACAGTATATACCAATGACAACAACAGAAAGACAGTTAGAGCAATAATAAACTGCTGGAGATGAATGCGATGACGAGATGAATCTTCAGAAACTCATGTTCTTCCTCAATATTTTTGTGCAAATGTCTATAGGTTCTTAAATTAAGATACATTTACTGGAGACGCAAAGTGACAGAAGATAAGGAGTCTTGTTTTTCGGAGAAATTGATGAAGTGAGTTTATGTTTATAACAAGAACAAATATCTGCCAATGGGCTCAGAAAACAAGTTTTCCATTTGAATTAAGTAGATTTTTTCAGCCTGTCGGCACATATTTCTTCTTGTTTTAATCATAAACTCATTTCATTTTGACCAGTTTCTATCAATTTGCATCTCCAGTAAATGTATCTGGATTTATGAATGTTTATTTTGCCGAGACAGTCGACTGCAGCTCAGAACTCAGACAGACACACACTCACACACTCTCTCTCTCTCTGTCTCTCACACACACACACACTCACTCTCGCTCGCTCGCTCACACACACACACACACTCACTCACTCACTCACACACTCACACACACTCACTCACTCACCCACCCACCAGCCCACACACACACACACACACTCACTCACTCACTCACACACTCACACACACTCACTCACTCACCCACCCACCAGCCCACACACACACACACACACTCACTCACTCACTCACACACTCACACACACTCACTCACTCACCCACCCACCAGCCCACACACACACACACACACTCACTCACTCACTCACACACTCACACACACTCACTCACTCACCCACCCACCAGCCCACACACACACACACACACTCACTCACTCACTCACACACTCACACACACTCACTCACTCACCCACCCACCAGCCCACACACACACTCACTCACACTCACTCACTGACTCACTCAGTCACACACTCGCACACACACACTCACACACTCACACACCCACCCACCAGCCCACACACACACACACACACTCACTCACTCACACACACACACACTCACTCACTCACACACACACACACTCACTCACTCACACACACACACACTCACTCACTCACACACACACACACTCACTCACTCACACACACACACACTCACTCACTCACACACACACACACTCACTCACTCACACACACACACACTCACTCACTCACACACACACACACTCACTCACTCACACACACACACACTCACTCACTCACACACACACACACTCACTCACTCACACACACACACACTCACTCACTCACACTCACACACACACACACACACACTCACTCTCTCACACACACACACACACACACACACACTCATTCACTCACTCACTCACTCACACACTCGCACACACACGCTCGCTCGCTCACACACTCACTCACTCACTCACACACACACTCACTCACTCACTCACTCACTCACACACACACTCACTCACTCACTCACTCACTCACACACACACTCACTCACTCACTCACTCACTCACACACACACTCACTCACTCACTCACTCACTCACACACACACTCACTCACTCACTCACTCACTCACACACACACTCACTCACTCACTCACTCACTCACACACACACTCACTCACTCACTCACTCACTCACACACACACTCACTCACTCACTCACTCACTCACACACACACTCACTCACTCACTCACTCACTCACACACACACTCACTCACTCACTCACTCACTCACCCACCCACCAGTCCACACACTCACTCACACACACTCACTCACTCACCCACCCACCAGTCCACACACACACACACACACTCACTCACTCACTCACTCGCACACTCGCTCG
>NW_015506429.1:201679-206035 GCF_001515645.1 Sinocyclocheilus grahami | reverse complement strand
ACTCACTCACTCACTCACACACACACACACACACACACACACACACATGTCGCCTCTGGCTTGCTTAGTTGGGGACACTTCATTTCCAGCGTTATCGTTGACATGATTGCAAAGATATTATTTAAACTGAACTGAGCTGGATGTTGACATCACTGAATTCAATGATGAACAGTCTTTAACTGAAAAATGAGTGTTTACTATTGTCATTTTGCATTATTGACACTATTTTCCTAATTAATGCTGTTCAGTTGCTTTGTCACAATCTGTATTGTTAAAAGCGCTATATAAATAAAGGTGACTTGACTTGACACACACTCGCTCGCTCGCTCGCTCACACACACACTCACTCACACACTCACTCACACACTTACTCACTCACTCACACACACACACACACACACACTCACCCACCCACCAGCCCACACACACACACACACACTCACACACTCGCACACACGCTCGCTCGCTCACACACTCACACACACACTCACTCACACACACACACACAGAGTCCGTCTTGATGCTGTCGGCCGTTTCAGTGTTTTTCCTGAGTTTGGCATTTTCGGTGTCCTCATTAGTCCAAGTTTCTGAGTGAGAACACAAACGAGACCCCAGAGACACGCATCAGTGTTCAAATCCGTTTCATCCGCAGCAGAAGGAATCGCAGCGACAGAGCCTTACGACGGGCCATTCATCCACATCCAGCTCTTTCTAAACTGAGAGACGACATCTACATTCACTCTAAACTAGGGATGTCAACTTTAGATTATTTCCATGATCGATCAGCGTTTAAATACTGCAAAATGCGTCTGTTGCAGTGGCATATATTCACCAGCATGATGAGCAAATGCCACTCAAAACACCCGAATTAAAGGGGTTTTAGTCTAAATAAAATGTTTGCAATTGACACTATTGGCATTTAAAATAAAAAGATCCCAAAGGTAACTGCGGCACATGTTTCTGTGTCGCGGAGCTGCGGCAAAACACACTGCTGCTCACATTAAACATTTAAATGTGAGTATTATGACACAAGTGAGGTACAAAGCTTTGTTTACGAGAGAAATAGGCCTAATGGGTTAGCAGGCAAATGTTACATCGCTTGTGCATTCATGCTGCTCGATACATTTAAAGCCATACGCGGCTATGTGTTCTGTTTTGCCGGTTAGTCACGAATTTTCACAAATTTAATAATAGGCCTTTATTGTTTCTTTTCCCAAATCCTCTCCGTCTCACCCTCTAATTTCACAGGTTTATTTTATTGTCCAGCACTTTTAATCACCGTTTTCGCATCTCTTACTGTGGTAAACATGTGGGGGGAATGAAGATTTCGAGGCCCGAGACTTAATTTGTTCCCTCATTTTAGTTAAATCATGGGTTTTCAACAAATTAATGAAACATGGACACAAGTCACAGAAATGAATGAACAAGTTGTAGGAATGATTTTATATATCCAGCCCCGTCACCATCACTCAGCCGCTCGCACGTGTTTTGCACACGAGCTGCACGCAGCCCAAAATTAAACTGCTTAATCGACCATTGATAGCTTTAATCGATTGTCCAAAATTCATTGATCATTGAATAATCGCTGACATCCCTCCTCTAAACACAGTCAGCCTGCAGAAACACACTGGACTCTCTTCAAAGACACTTGCGCATCTCACACTTCCAGCCTCATTATTTTCAGTTTTTGAGTAATCGGCTCACAGGGGATTTGAGACCAGAGCAGAAACACACACTCAGACACACACTCAGACACACACACACACACACACACACACACACGTTAAACTCCAATGTAAAACTCAGTAAATAGTCATACTCAGGTGAAACATCACTGCAGGTCACATGACAATGATTGACAGATGTTGCCATAGAAACAGCATCATATAAGTGAAGAGAGACGAGTGACGACGTACCTGCGATTAAGCCACAATCACAGTGCATCACTCGTTCAGTCCAGCGCTGATCTCTGATGAACGACTGCTGTAGAAGAGACACACACAGTGCACTGGTGTTTTCATCAGCAGAAATCAACTATTCATTTCAATCATCTTATTTGAGCTTGATCTATAGACATCTTGAAATACCGGTTGATGTGTGTTGGATTCTGGTTTATATTAAAGCTCCTTCACAGATTAAATGCTGCAGTACATCCGTCATGTGAGTGTCTGATTGTTTCTGTTAATTATATCCAGAGTCAGACAGAACGAGGTCTGTGCAGATATAAATCCTGTCAAATTAAATCCATTAATCATATGCAAATACTGCTGATGCTCCACATGGTTTGTTCAATGAATGCGAGCCGAAAAAATAAAGGGATTTTCATTCCAACAAACACTCAAACAAACAGATGCTTCGAGATCTGATGACTTACAAAACTCATCTGATTGATTAACAAATTACGGACTGAACTGAACACTTTTCACAATAATATTTCCAAAGCAGCTTTGCAGAAAATCTTCATGATAATGTTTATTACATCTTGCAGTATATAGTACTGTAATACACTCTATTGCCAAAAGTATTGGGACACCCCCTTCTGATGAACAGGTTAGGGTTAGTCCATGAGTAGAAATATTAATGTTAAAGCATATAATGATATTCTAGGGAATTGTGTGCTTCTAATTTTATAGCAACAGTTCGGACAGGAGCCTTTTCTATTCTAACATGACGATGCCTCTGTGTATAAGACAAGGTTCAAAAAGATGAGTGTGGAAGAACTGGACTGGTCTGCTGTGACTTTAAATGCAGAGCTTGAGCTGAAAACTCATCACCAAACACCAGTGACTTGTGCATGTGGCTACAGTAATTTTAGACACCTCCAAAACTGTTGCAACAGAGATGGAAATACATTTTTTAAATACATAAATTGTGTTTCCATCTTTGATGCCACAGTTTTGGAAGTGCCTTTTTCTGTTCTAAAGAAGGGGGTGTACCAATACTTTTGTCCATATAGTGTATGTATAAGTCATTGGTGTTTGAGTGGTGATGGCTTTATCATTAATATTTCTACTCATTGAAATTACTAAAGTAGTCAAACCTGTTCATCAGAAGGGGGTGTCCAAATACTTTTGGCAATATAGTGCATGTTCATGTTGGTTCTTTGTGTTTCAGACTCAACGTCATGAAGAGGAGAAGAGATCTCTGAGTCGAGAGATCGTCACGCTGAAAAACCACCTGATGGAGGCCAAGATCAGCATCCAGAAGCTGCGAGAGGATAACGTACGTATCATCCACAGGCTAGTGACGCCTCCACAGCTTCATCAGAGTGCTCAGATCCCTGCTGGCTCATAGGAACCATCGTCTGCCAGAAGCAGGTGTTCTTTGAAGGTTCCTGACAGGTTTCACCTAATATTTATCAGCCTCGGGCGCTGAGAGCTCTCTGATGGAGCAAGCGTTTGAGGGGCAGCCGGTGCTTCAGCATCCACTTGGTTTCTCTCTAGGCTCACTAGTGAGGGTCCACTCAAACTCTTCTGGTTTAGAGATATAAAGGCATGCGGTTCAAGTGACTGATGGACTGGGAAGATCAACACGCTAGTTTGAGAATCATGGGTTCAGAACTTTTCTTGACATGATCAGTTTAACCCACTGATGTCTAACTACACTAACATAATCAGTGCTCCCATCAGCCGCATTCAGCTCAAATGAAATGAGGAAAGACATTCGTCTGCTGTGTTTGTCAGTAAATGGCAGATGTGTAATGTTGATAGAGTGAGAGTTGAATATTGAATGATCATTTGCCAAATTAAATCATGTATGGTTTCTGCTTTTCCCGCAGGATCTGTATAGGAAAGACTGTAATCTGGCGGCTCAACTGATCCAGTGCGGAAAATCTCCTTACAGAGCGCACAAACTGTCCGAGGTACGACTGATGCACACACACACACACACACACTCTCTCTCTGTCACACACACATACACACACTCTCTCTCTCTCTGTCTCTCACACACACACACACACTCACACTCTCTGTCACACACACACACACACACACACTCTCTCTCTCTCTCTCTCTCTCACACACACACACACACACACTCTGTCTGGACATCTGCTTGTGGGGACTCTCCATAGGCGTAATGGTTTTTATACTGTACAGACCGTATATTCTATTGCCCTACACCAACCCTACCCCAAAACCTGCCCCTCCCAGGAGACTTTCTGCATTTTTAGATTAAAAAAAAACTTGATTTTGTGTGATTAGCTTGTTTACCCGTGGGGACCTCAATTTAGGTCCCCACCGTGACACAAGTCCCCATGAGTCTGTGTGTAGTCAGGTTTAAGTCCCCCCCAGAATAGAAAAACAGGTACACATGTGTACACACACACACACACACACACACTCTCTCTCTCTC
>NW_015506429.1:192088-197088 GCF_001515645.1 Sinocyclocheilus grahami | reverse complement strand
GAGCCTGGGAGAAGCTGTCCGGTCACACGCTCACCGAGCCCACAAGCCCCAGAATTCCCATCCGGCACGGACAACAAAGTCCAGCAGCACACGGCGTATAAGTCGTCTGACCTGTACTACAGCGACACAGCACTGTACTGTCCCTCTGATGAGCGGCGGCGCGACCGCTGGACGGAGAGACGACAGAGTGAGGATCAGAGCGGACGGATCCGAAGACACACGTCCACCGGCGGCAACCTAGACGATGAGAGCTTCCCTCTGCATGAAGACCCTTTCCGTGGGTTCGTCCTCAGATCTCTTCCAACCTCCAGCTGCAGCACGGCTTCAGACGAGAAGCTTCACGTTTCGTCTTTGTGCACAGACTGGCGCGATGGAGACTATGAGCGCAAGAACTTGTCCTCGTATGGAAAGGAACTTCCAGGTTTTCCCAAGTCAAGCAGCTCCCAGCATGTGGGCTCACAGAACGGCCGATCCAGAGACAGACGTGTCCTCGTCCCTGCGGACCCGACGGATGGCTGGTGGCAGATGAGCATGGAGGACATCAGCAGATTCTCGCCCTTCGGTTTCCCAGAGCACCACTTCAAGATCAAACCGGGTCCTCTTTACAGCAGCTTCCAGGATGGAGACAAAGTCTTCCACAGCCGCGTGCCGGATCCACGATTCCCCGCATCGGCGGGATCGAGTCCTGCGCTGAACCCAAAGACGAGTCTGAATGCACTGAAGGCCGAGAGAGGACTGATGTTGCGCTCAAAGGGTTCGACAAGCAGCTTTTTCATAACTGGAAACGCCGAAGACGAGGAGAGCACAACTAAAGACGCTTTACAGAGAGATCACGCTGATGAAAGCCCCGGCAGTTCAGCGGAGTC
Organism: Sinocyclocheilus grahami; assembly: GCF_001515645.1. Lineage (NCBI taxonomy): Eukaryota > Metazoa > Chordata > Actinopteri > Cypriniformes > Cyprinidae > Sinocyclocheilus > Sinocyclocheilus grahami. The sequence goes on along the minus strand of NW_015506429.1, from coordinate 196,222 downwards.
ACTAAACCAGGGTCTGGACGTCCAGAAATACAAAGATCTTCAAAACCCTGGAGCTCAGAAAATTACGCCACAGCATCAAAAGTTTGGAAACGCTGGACTCAGTCGCAAAGACAGTCTGACTAAAGCTCAGCTTTATGGAACGCTGCTTAACTAACAGTCAGTAAAATGTACTGCAGTAAAATAAAGAACAATATGTGACCATGTTTGCAAACCATTTGGCTGTTGTGTTTGTCTGGAGGGACTTGATTTAGTCATGTTGAGATTCACTGGATAGTGGAACGAGTCTTTTCATGACCAATGGCTGATTTTACACATTTAATTCATCAAGTCAAATCTGAATAATTATCTCTGTAAACAAAAACAGAAATCAACAGCCATAAACGTCATCATACAGTTTGTTCTTTTACTAAGGCAGCTCCTGTGTTTAAAAACTATCTGATTGTAAATATGTTAATATTTCATCTTTAGGACTAGAGCAGATCATTATTCAGATGTATTTACGGCAGAGTTTTTCTAATAGTCAAAGTTTGTCAGTGATATTGAAAAACACTTGTTTTCAACCTAACATTGTTTTTATCTTCAAGGTACACCGACAGCCCCACAACATTACTGCTCTAGAGGAGATCTGGATGGAGGAATGGGCCAAAATACCAGCAACAGTGTGTGACAACCTTGTGAAGACTTACAGAAAACGTTTGACCTCTGTCATTGCCAACAAAGGGTATATTATAACAAAGTATTGAGATGAAATTTTGTTATTGACCAAATACTTATTTTCCACCATAATTTGCAAATAAATTCTTTAAAAATCCTACAATGTGATTTTCTGGATTTTTTTTCTCATTTTGTCTCTCATAGTTGAGGTATACCTATGATGAAAATTACAGGCCTCTCTCATCTTTTTAAGTGGGAGAACTTGCACAATTGGTGGCTGACTAAATACTTTTTTGCCCCACTGTACATACAGTATGTAAATGAGGTTCATTTATACTTTATATTAATATATAGACCAAAAGTGAGTGATGAGCTGAACTCGTTATTACAGTTAGGTCCATATATATTTGGACACAGGCACAATTTTTATTATTTTAGCTGTTGGCCAAAACATATTCAAGTTACAGTTATATAATAAAGCTCACACTGAGCTTTAATTTGAGTATAATTTAATTTGAGGGTATTCACATCACAACTGGAGGAAAAGTTAAGGAATTACAGCTCTTTAATATGTACCTCCCCACTTTTTCAAGGGATCATAAGTAATTGGACGATTGACTCAAAAGCTGTTTCATGGACAGGCGTGGGTTAGTGCTTTGTTATTTCCACATCAGTAAAGCAGGTAAAAGGTCTGGAGCTGATTCTAAGTGTGTCATCTGCATTTGGAAGCTGTTGCTGTGAACCACATCATGCGGTCAAAGGAGCTCTGCATACTAGTTAAACAGACGATTGTTTGGCTTCAAAACGGAAACAAATCCATCAGAGAGATAGCAGGAACATTAGGAGCGGCCAAATCAATCTCTCTCTCACACACACACACAGACACACACACACACAGCTGTATGGCGTTTAGACAGAAGTGCTGTATTAGAAATATCTGCTCTGAGAGGAAAGATCTTTGACTTTCTTCCAGCTGATGGAAATAAAATCACATTAGAAAACTGCTGGTGCCTAATAGATGCTCTTCCACAGCAGCTGAACCCATATCATCTCTAAAACATGAATAAGATTGTGTTGTAATGACAGGATATATTTCTGTTAAAGCATATACTGTAGCAGTTTCAGAAAAAATCTCAATTGACCCCAAAACATTGACTCTTATGACTGGTTTTGTGGTCCAGGGTCACAATTAATTTAACTTACACTGGATAATTCTCCTTGAAATCTCAAAAAATTCAGAGCCCGTGGGGTTCATGATGAATGATGGGATACACTTGGCCTCAAACAGCGCTCTGATCCGCTTTTAGAAACGGTTTCTCTCCTGTGCTTTAGTGTGCGTTAAGAGCACTGAACCTCGGTGTTTCACACTCTCTGAAGTGTCCAAGAGCACAAGTGTGTGTATTGAGACAAGCCCAGTGAGGACCGTGAAATATCTATAAATACCCAATTAAAACCATTTTAGAAATCTGGTTTACTTTGAGCAGAGAAATGAGAAAATGCTTCTGCTGGAACATTTCTAAATAAAGTCAGTTTTTCATTGTAGAAGCTCCAGGAGAGAAAAAGAGCATCCTCCAGTGAAACGATTTAAACATCAGCTCATCGTGATGAAGCAATAAACTGTGATTTACTGTGATACAGCCATGATTTCATCTCATGCTGCCAGAGTTTTGACACGCATGAGCATGTGTGGCGTCACTAGACTCATAAAGCGTAAACCTTACATGCATTCATGTTAATGCAGAAGTATGTATGCTCATTCAGACAGATGTGATTGTCGACAGCTAAAGTAACGGTGGTTGTGTGCGTTTTCCTCTTTCTACCTCACTAAAGGAGAAACGAATTCTAGACGCATGTCTCTATATTTTTGCTGTATTTTTCTTTACTAAATAAATCTGAACGATGGAACTGTTTTGATGTCATTCTCATTTCTTAGCGTGAATTGATGAGTATATTTAAATACAATACGTTATAATGAAAAATGTATAAAATATACACTACCAGTCAAGTCTCTTCTGCTCACCAAGCCTGTATTTATTTGATCCAAAACACAGCGAAAGCAGTAAAAATAATGAAATATTTTTGATCAAAATGATGATAAGACATTTATCTGAAATAGAAATCTTTTGTAACATTATAAATGCTGTTCTTCTGAACTTTCTATTCATCAAAGAAACCTGAAAAAAATCTACTCAGCTGTGTTCAGCATTGATAATAATCAGAAATGTTTCTCGAGCAGCAGATCAGCATATTATACTGATTTCTGAAGATCATGTGACACTGAAGACTGGAGGAATGATGCTGAAAATACAGCTGCACATCACAGAAATACATTACAGTTTAACAGAGATTCACACAGAAAACAGCTGTTTTAAATAGTATTAATATTTTACTGTTTTTGCTGTACTTTGGATCAAATAAATGCAGGCTTGGTGAGCAGATGAGACTTCTTTAAAAAATATTAAAAATAAAACTTTTGACTGGTAGTGTATAGAAAAATATAATGACGTTACACATCTTATCCGTTTTATTAAGGACACACAAAAAAACAAGTATAAAAGTAAACAAACAAGAAACCATGTAACATTCAGTGGATTTTACAGTTTAACATCATATATTGATTTGATTTGATTACCCATAAGCCTCACTGAGGACAAGCTTCAAACTGAATCAGAGTTTGGTGTCCATCGTTATCAAACACTGAGCGATCAGCTGATCAGCTCCAGACCTTGATCTCTCCCGTCCAATCACACGTGGCCGTGACGGCGGGAATGATGGGATGCAGCGCGGCGCAGACGCAGGCGTGTTGGTGAGCGTGAAGCGTGCTCAGGCTGCGTGAGCTCTGGAAGTCATAGAAGTGCACAGAACCCGTAGAACTGCCAGAGACCAGAACGCTTCCGTCCGCAGAGAACCCACAATGCACTGCAAAACCCTCCACCTGCAAACCACAACAACATCACAATTATTAAATCAGTCGCACCATCTTCTCTGGAACTGCAGCTGGAGTTAAAGGGGTCATGACATGGAGTTTTTTAAAACCATTTTAACATGTTCCTAGAGGTTTACTTATAATGTTAAAGTTTTTCACACACACACAAAAAAACTAAATATGTGGAAAAATGACCCTCATTCTGAACCGACCAGTTTCAAGGGGCGTGTCCTTTAAGGCTTCTCAGTAATCAGCAGCTGTTGTGATTGGCTAACATCATTTCATAGGAAACAGTATCAACGCCCCTCACTATTGCATGTTTTGACAACATAATCAAAAATAAAACGGTCATTTCCAGACAAAGCATTGTGAAATCATGTACTTATGGTTTGTGATTAGGTGTGCTCCGATCACAGATCACAGAAAGCAGTATCTGCCGATCTGATCACCGATACCCATCTTTTTAAAGCCTTCTTTTTATCATGTAACATGAACACACTGCCGGACTGGATTAGCTCCAACCCTGATCAAACTCAGCTACCTGTGATTTTCTA
>NW_015506429.1:190720-191901 GCF_001515645.1 Sinocyclocheilus grahami | reverse complement strand
GCGCACGGTGATTCACTCACGCTGTTTGTGACATTACGTCTCACAGAAACCTTTTCTAATTATTTAATAAGTTATTTAATGAAGAAATATGAATTGTACCTCACCTTCAGCATTATAATGATTTCACCCGCGCTGGACAGAGACTGAGACGGTGCGCGCTGCATGTCGAGTCAAATCTCTCACGGCAGCGTCATCAGCCTGAGATCGGCCTTTTTAGAGACCGCCGATCGATCATCCCAAAGCGATTATCAGCCGATAGTGATCGGTAGCCCATCAATTGGAGCACCTCTATTTGTGATGCAGCTGCAGCCAGATCTAGCACCGCTTCATCTCTCAACACATGTTTCTTTGTGACTCTCCCTGACACTGTGCCTCGATTACAAAACAAAATCCTCCGAGACGCCATTAAAATAAACTGTCCACTTGTTCCCACACTGGGCTCCTTCTGATATCTGAACAAAGACTGCATTTCACTGCATTAGTCCTGACGACAGACTCGAGCGCTGGACTGTCAGAAAGAGAACCGCATCTGTTTACTGTATCCAGTGCAGACAAGATAGCGCAGTGATTGTAGTTTCTATTTGCTTTTGACGCGACGCTCGCATTCAGCTGCTCAAGCCGTTAGCGACTGAACGCCAGTGGGCGGGGCCTATGTCGATGTGCCGCTCTGGAGGCGGAGTTTATGCAAATGTTTGTGCCCTGTGACGTCACCTTGCACCTCACATCCAAACGAGCCGCTTCTGGAGCTTGATTAAATAAATGCTTTGTTTATAATGAGGAGGACGTTTTAAGCTATGAAACTTGCAGGATGTTTTAATGGTACAAAGAGCTTTTATATGCCAAAAGATCAAGGGAAATATGATTTCTCATGTCATGACCCTTTTATATGTCAGTGAAACACTCCATCATGTGACCTTGTGTCCTTCATAGCGGCGTCTCTTGTTGATCCTGTAGGGCCGCTGCGCGGAGAACAGGGCGATGTAGTCACCGTTGGTCTGAGCCACGAAGCTGCTCTCCAGCGGGTGAGACGCCAGACACGGACAGGTGTAGCGCTCCTGCCGCACAAACACAACACACTCATCACAACACAACAAACACAACACACTCATCACAACACAAACACCAAAACACACTCATCACAACACAAACAACAAAACAAACTCACACTCATCACAACACAA
>NW_015506429.1:188129-190028 GCF_001515645.1 Sinocyclocheilus grahami | reverse complement strand
ACACAAACACAACACACTCATCACAACACAAACACAACACACTCATCACAACACAAACACAACACACTCATCACAACACAAACACAACACACTCATCACAACACAAACACAACACACTCATCACAACACAAACACAACACACTCATCACAACACAAACACAACACACTCATCACAACACAAACACAACACACTCATCACAACACAAACACAACACACTCATCACAACACAAACCACACAAACACAACACACTCATCACAACACAAACCACACAAACACAACACACTCATCACAACACAAACCACACAAACACAACACACTCATCACAACACAAACACCAAAACACACTCATCACAAATAATCACATTAATATTTAAGTACAAAATTCGAATTTAGTTTTTCAGTCATTTTGACAGCCCTAATTTGAAGGTCTTATTTTGAGGAAGGGTGACTCTAGGAGTGTTTTAAGGCGGCTCGAGCAGCATGTGTCTTACGTGGAAGATCTGGTTGGAGAGTTTGGCGGTCGTCTCAAAGTCCCAGGCGATGAGCGTCCGGTCGGAGGAGTCTCGACTGACGGCGTCGGTGCTGCTGACGAACTCTCTCCCGCCGCTCAGGAACAAGACAGCCAGCGTCTGCTGAACCGCCGCCTTATAGACCCGCAGCATCTGGAGACACAAGCACAGAACCGCTGAGACACTGAGCGCAGAGGATCATGGGAAGGCTCTGAATCAGACTGACCTTACAGCAGCGAGCGTCCCAGGCTCTGACCTCTGGACTGAAGCCTCCGCACACAAAGACGTCGGGATCAGAGGGTCGCGGAGCGACGCAGCACACCTTAAATCCATTCTCCATCTGTGTGATCGTCTTCCCTGAGGAACATCAGTCAATCAATCAATCAATCAATCAGTCAGTGTCATGAGTTTATCACAGCATCTGTGAGCTCTGCTGAAATGTGACCCTGCAGCACAAAAGCAGTGTTGAGTCGCTGGGGGATATTTGTAGCAATAGCCAACAATACATTGTATGGGTCACAATTATACATTTCTCTTTTATGCCAAAAATATCTTCATGGAACATGATCTTTACTTAATATCCTAATGATTTTTGGCATAAAAGAAAAATGTATAATTGTGACCCATACAATGTATTGTTGGCTATTGCTACAAATATCCCCCAGCGACTTAACACTGCGTTTGTGCTGCAGGGACACATAGTTTATTTACATCAATTGTTTAGTCTCTTGCAATAGAGGTTTTCTGTTTTCACACGACTCTTTAGTGTATTTTGCAATGGTGATCTTAGTGAACTGCATGGAATCCAGTGGGTGTAACCTGCATTATCAACATTTAAACTGATGACAGTCTGAAGATTGAGCCCTGTGTTTGGAGCACAGCTGAATGACTTCATGCAGGACTGACGACACTGAGTGATGCGGCGTGTCTCCTGACGAGGGAACACTAGATGAGGAGCGGTGCAGTCAGGAATAGAGCGTTCGGCCCGCGGCTGATGAAGCTGCGCTCCTCTGACCCTCCACAGAGACGCTTCCTGTGCTCCATTATTAAACACACACACACACACAGACACACACACACAGACACACACAGACACACACACTCACAGACACGCACACAGACACAGAGACACACACACAGACACAGAGAGACACAGACAGACACACACACAGACACTCATACAGACATGCACACTCACAGACACGCACGCACAGACACACACGCACAGACACACACGCACAGAGACACACACACACACTCACACACACACACACCCACCCACAGAGACACACACACACCCACACACCCACACAGAGACACACACACACACACACACACACACACACACACACACACACACAAACACACACACACACACACACACACCC
>NW_015506429.1:174105-187924 GCF_001515645.1 Sinocyclocheilus grahami | reverse complement strand
ACACACACACAGACACAGACACAAGACGAGATGAGCGAGACCCTCGGCATCTGATCAAACCCAGTGCAGGAGTCTTCCTCAGTGCTCAAACACACAGAAGAGTCATGATCATAAAGCAGCAGACGCCGTGTGAATCCTTCATATGAATCACACAGACGCTCTGTTTCTCATGAATATCTGAGCAGCTGATGATGAAGGGCCAGAGATGCAAACAGGTAAAGGGGGTTTCTTTTAAAGATATTTGCTTTACATGCTCATTTGTAGTTACTTGAAGGCATTTTTAAAATATTTTTTTATTACCTCATATGTCCAAAACTGCTATTTTTTTTACAAAACAAAACAAAAACAAACATCTTGTTGCAAAATTTTACAAAAATCAAGACTGAATATATTAGGTCAAAATCCCATGTTATAAAAGATGAAGTGCTCTGCTGCAGGCTATTTAACACAATATCGGCTGATTAGACGGCAATGCTGAGCTACAATACTAAATGTTTGCCCTCTCTCTCTCTCTTCACCGTTCTCACATCTCAGACCTCAAACACACAAAATATCACCCTCTGAAACATAGTTTTTGAAGTAAAGAGTAAAGAAAATAGTACTATACAAAACTTATTGAAACAACCAGGGAGCAGTTGCATAAACGTAGCCATCATGTTAAGACCGTGTCTTAAGAACTAGTGTAACCAACTAGCAGCTGCCAAGACCAGTCTTACTCTTCCAATACAAATAAGAACAATCTACCTTTGCATAACTGAATTAAAAGAAGTTTACCAGACTTGAACAAAAAAATTAGAGTAGTTTTTAAGACTAGTCGAAACAGTTTATGCGGCTGGCCCCAGTTCTTTATTTAAACCCCCTCATAAAAACACTTTCTCACCGGATCTAATCATCTCACAGGTGACCTGTTTTGATCTGAATAGAGCGAGTTGTCCCTGAAAGGTGAGGAGTGTGCATCTATGAAGGGCTCATGACAGCGAATGGAGCTCAGCGTGTGCGTCATTCGGCTTTCCTCAGGACACACGCGAGCAGATCTCCTGGGTCTCGACACACATTACAACACGACAGTGATGGAGCGGCTCCACGCCAGAGACCCCAGGAGACGTGTACATGAAGAACACCTTCACCAAACACACGCATGTTCCTGGAGCATCACAGGAGTGTTTGAGTCATTCAATTCAATAAAACATATTCAGTCATTCTGCATAGTAATTTACTCATTCATTCTCATCCAGGTCCTTGCCAGCAGCACCGTGATGTTCTTTCATCCGTCACTCTGCATAATGATTTATATTCATTAGTGCTGGCTAGGTTAATCATCACTACTAGTTCTCACACTAATTAAACCTCCAGCACTCAGTGTTCAAGTTATCTTTTAAATTCTGTAATGTGCAATACAATTGAAAAAAACATAGGCATGGTTTAACTGTGCATTGGTTGCTGATTGGATGTTGAGATGTGGGCGTGGCTCTCAGAGGAGTGTGAGGGGTGGAGTTTAAGAGCACTGAATGATTGGAGAAGACTGACCAATCACTGAAAAGATCCAGTTATCTTAATTAATAAACGAGTTAAAATAAACTTTCAGTTCCAATTTAAGAGCGCCGTTTTTATGACTATTTGCTCTTGTTTACACGATTAATGTTCGCGTCTGTCGCGCGGTGTTTCATTTGAAGCGTCGGACAGCGAACACCGGAAGCGCGAATCTGTGAGGAACTTCCGGACAAAATAAAGGTCTCGTTTAAAATCCGTGTCCGTGAGGACCTTTTAGACAAACTAAAAGTCTCCATTGGATATTTCATGTTTATAAAACATGCATCCTGCATTAAACAGCGTGCTTGTATTAATGTTATCAAAGTAAAACAGAGTATCACTGAAAGTGTTTTAAAAAAAAAAGTTCTCACTGACAGCTGTGTGTCACACACGCGACCGGAACTGCTGCAGGGGGAGTGAATGTTTCCTGTCGGGCAGTTATCGGTGTGACGCGGCCGCAGTGTGTCTGATGCAAGCGGAATGAGTTAAATCACCAACACAAAACGGTGCGTTTATTTATTCTTCACTGTTATTTGATGCTGAAATGAACATGTTATTATTACCGGTGTGAGCGCTGATAATGAGTGATTTCAGATCGATGTTTTAATGTTGACATGCGTCAGGCACATTTATCACAATATTACTAATCACATTCACATCATTACAGGTGAAGATGTCAGATTTGAGCCCGATGGACCTGTACGAGAAGCTGACAGCTCAGGGAGACACAGTGAGGTCTCTGAAAGCTCAGAAGAGCCCCAAAGTGAGTCTGACACTGAAATAATAATGCTCTTCTGATGGAGCTTTCATGACATGCGATGTGATTAATAACATGATTATTTTGTCGTTCCTCAGGCTGAAGTTGACGCGGCGGTGCAGCAGCTGCTGCAGATGAAGCTGGACTACAAGCGTCTCAGCGGTCAGGACTATAAGGCTGGATGTCCGCCGGCGGACGGTGAGATGGTGGTGGATAACGGAGCAGTGCCGGAGGACGGAGATGATCAGGTGGATCCGTGGAACGTCTCCTCTAGCAGCGCCAAAGGAGTCGACTACGATAAACTCATCGGTCAGTTGATGTTGTTATCATCATTTCAGTGCATCCGTGGAAGATCTGCTGCAGGTCTGATTTCATATATGACCTGTGATGAATAATGCATTAACGAGGTTGTTCTGCTGCTGGCAGTGCGGTTCGGCAGCAGTAAGATCGATCAGGAGCTGGTGGACAGAATCGCTCGAGTCACGGGAAAAACACCGCACCGTTTCCTGCGCAGAGGAATCTTCTTCTCACACAGGTGCGACTGAGGCTTCATCACACACCAGCACGCTACATCACAATAACACACGGAGAGGAAATAAATAAATAGTGTATTAAAATAAATAATTACAGAGGAAAACGATTTCAAGTTGTTCTTTCTCTTTGGAGTGTTACAAGCTGATTGTGCATAGATAAGATCCCTGAAGTTGCAAAGACTAAAGTCTCAAAACCAAAGAGATATTCTTTATCAAAGTTAAGACTCTGCCACGCCCCCCTAAAACGGCTCGTTCTAACACGCCCCCACATATCTACCTCACTATGTGGGAATATTAGCATAATGCGCCCAAATGTGCACGCAAAGAAAGAAGGCGTGGTTTCAGTAACCGCAGTTAGAGTTGAAGCAGCATGTCAGGGAGACGCTGTGTGTTTCTAGACGAAAGCAATAGCACTTTATTTGGCCTTCCGAAAGTAGATGCATTTAGGAATCTTTAAGATTACTTACAACAGAACAGCAATGCATTTTATGGACGACCGTTTCGTGAAGCTAGGAGAGGAGGTCATTCAGACTTTGCTATGACAATCAGAGCAGACTGCGCTTGTCGGAAGGAGGGGCTTTGTAGAAAACGAAGCGTTTGAGAGAGGCGGGGCATAGAGGACCTACAATAATGTACAGTATTTGAAAAATAATGTGTTTTGAACATTAAAGCATGTCAACATATTCTGTTACACAAAATACACCAAATAATGATCTTTAAAAAAGCATCATATGACCCCTTTAATCTAAATATATTTTTTAAACATTTATTAAAATAAATAAAAAAAAACTTAAAATAGACAAAATAGTAATATAATAGTACAGTTCTATAGGGAGTAGAAAAAAATGACATAATAATTATGTAACCCAATTTAAATAAAATAATATTTTAGTAATATTTAAATAGTAACATTTTACCCTCATTAAGAATATTTTTCACAGTCTAAATTGGGTCTATATAGTTGTAAATGTACAGCTGTATTAAATGTGTGTGGCTCACATGAGGATCACAGCGTCTGAAAGCTTGAACGCCTGTGGTCTCATCCCATGTTTGTGATCCGCAGGGACATGCACCCTTTGAATGCTTTTCATTGGTTAAATATTTGTAAAACCCACAAACAGACATGACGATGACCACTAGCACCGATTTAAAATAATAATAACGAAATATAATAGAGATAGTTTTTGATCAATTTCCACAGTGGTTGGGAAACACTGCCTTAAGTTTGCGATTCTGGATTCCCAACCCTTCTCCTCAGGACCCGTATTTCCGGATGACATACAAAATGTGTGTAATTTTTAAAAGGTTTTTATTGAATGAAAAATTAGCCTTATTAAATGAACTATTATTTATAAGCTTTTTTCCTTCTGGTGCCAGAAATTGAGGCATTTTGGTCAATATTTAGCTAAATGTGTTGTAGTGCTGGCACCTCGTCTGGGTTAGAAGCCTGTCGTGGATCAATAATGAGGACAATAAACCCGCCAGCAGCTGGCAGCAAGTTCATCTTTAAATAAAAGATTTATTGAATCATTCAAATCAAACGATTCGTTCAAAACCAAACAAGTGAGTCCTTCTGAATGAACTGTTGAAGCACTGACTCACTCGAAACATCTGGTGCTTTTGCTGAAGGGATGCTTTTTCTCTTTTTTTTCGAGCAGGGGGATGCCATCCCTCCTCAATTCTGGCCCTGTGTGCAACACTATACTACAGTGAACTCAAGTTCTTCTGCTCTCTAAATCACTGCAGAGTTAGATCTGACAGATCTACAGCTGTTTTACTCAACTGTGTCTGTAAGCAGACATGCAGCTAACAGCTTTGATGATGATGATGGTGATGATGGGGGTGTTTCTTCATCCTGGAGCTTCTATTGGTCACAGATGGACTTTCCCCTTCATATCAACTTCATTCAGTAAAAATAGCAGCACAGAAGCAGCAGCTGCTCATGAGCACAGACGTCCAGCGACTGAACAAACCCTGCTGCTGCTGCTGCTGCTGGAGGATCAGAGCTCAGACACTCATCTTCATCATCATCATCATCATCATCATCATCATCATCTGAGGAATGGCTCTGGACTTTGTTGCAGGATGCATTGGAGGTAAGACATGCTTCATTCGACTGACTGAAGACCTGCACACGCTCACTGAAACATTCAACACTCAGTCAAATAACATGCAGAGTAAATGAGAACTGATCCAGTTGCTGAAGTAGAGAAGAACTCTCTGGTTACACTGGTTACTGAGCTCACTGACTCCAGACACTTCCACTCTTCTGACTAATGTCCCACTCTGGGATCCAACAGATGGCATTAAATACTTTAATGTGAGCGACTGAAGAGCCAATAAACCATGATCCTGATCCTCATGCATTTAATCTGAGCGAAACCAAATCTAACATCATTCTGCACTGCAAAAACTGATTCTCTTACTTAGTATTTCTGTCTGGTTTTCTAGTATTAATATCTAAACATTCTTCAATCAGGATGCATTTACTTGACATGACTTAAAATATGACTTGTTTTCTGAAAAAAATAAAATTGTTAGTTTTAGCTTAAAACAAACAAAAATATCTGCCAGTGGGGTTAAGAAAAATAATCTTAATTCAAAGGCTAAACAAGATTATTTTTCTAAACCCCACTGGCAGATATTTTTGTTTGTTTTAAGCTAAAACTAACAATTTTATTTTTTTCAGAAAACAAGTCATATTTTAAGTCATGTCAAGTAAATGCTTCCTGATTGAAGAATGTTTAGATATTAATACTAGAAAACCAGACAGAAATACTAAGTAAGAGAATCAGTTTTCGCAGTGTGATAAGAACTGAGAAGCATGAAGACGTCTGTGAGATAGTTTTGCAGTCTGCAGATGATGATCGCGTGATGTTTACATCGATTGGTCAAACAGCTCTTGCCTCATGCATGAATGACGCAGGTGTCTTTCAGTCGCACGGGTCAAGGCTGAAGAGCTGACCTCAGACTCATAGCTCAAACACATTGCATCAGTCGCTTGCAGCTCTGACACGTTCCTAATCATGCTGTCTGAACTCACTCTCAGGCGTTCATGTTTCAGGAGCCGCAGGTGTGCTGGTCGGACATCCGTTTGATACGGTCAAGGTACGTCTGCTTTGACTAAACCAGTAAAACTCAACAGAACTACTGACTGAAAGGTTCTTTGAGGAACCACAAATGCTTCTTCTACACTCTTAAAAATAAAGGCCCTTTATTGGTGGTTCCATGAAGAACCCTCAACATGCATGGAACCTAAAGGTTCTTTATAGCGGAAAAAAGAAAAAATCTCTTTAGATTTGTAAAATGTTATTTTAAGACTTTTTTCGCTGAAAGGTTCTTTGGGGAAGCATATACGTGAGCCTGGAGCACAGAAGCAGTGTTGAGTCGCTGGGGGATATTTGTAGCAATAGCCAACAATACATTGTATGGGTCACAATTATACATTTCTCTTTTATGCCAAAAATCATTAGGATATTAAGTAAAGATCATGTTCCATGAAGATATTTTGTAAATGTCCTACCGTAAATATATCAAAACTTAATGTTTGATTAGTAATATGCATTGCTAAGAACTTCATTTGAACAACTTTAAAGATGATTTTCTCAATATTTAGATTTTTTTGCACCCTCAGATTCCAGATTTTCAAATATTGTCAGATCCTAACAAACCACACATCAATGGAAAGATTATTTATTGACCCTTATGACTGGTTTTGTGCTCCAGAGTCACAAATGCTTCTTCTATGGCATCACTGCAAAAACTGCTTTATTTTAAAGAGTGCATCTAAAGCACATCTCAAACACCAAACGCATGTGCACAAATTGTCTTACGTTAGTCAGACAAATAGCCATCTATTAGATTGTATAATCAATTAAAATCTATTTAAAATGATAAATGGCTTTAATATTTCAATGTTTTAGCTTGAGGGTTGTGTGTTCCTGTGCAAGAACAGATTGTACGCATTTATCGAAATGAATGCGATGTGTTACTTTGGATAAAAGCAGCCATCGAATGCCTAAATGCATATTAACCCTGATCAAGACGCTTGCCTTTAGATGATATACCTGCATTAAAAAGCATCAGCGGTATTGTGTTGAGTATTATGGTCTGTTATTGTCATTAGTTGCATGTGTGTGTTTCTGTGAGCCGCTGCTGTAAAACTAACACTTTTCTAAAACCCAGAGTGTTTTTTGTACTTAAAGGCAAAGGGCAAGATACGTCTTGCCTTGGTGCCTTTGTTCTGATCATGAGTTCACAGCTGAAGGGTCTTTCACAGCAAAAGTGTCACTTTGTTGTAGATGAGAGCGAGGCTGTTACACCGGCCGCTCGGAGGTTAAGCTCGTAAGTAAAGCCCGGGTCCGTTCCTCTCTTTCCATTGGACTGGAATCTTATTGAATATGGTCAAACATCAGCTCTAGATTCATTCACTTCTGTGTGATTTCTGCTGTGTTTTTGCATCTCAACCATCACTCGTGGCCTGATCACAGCAGGTTTAATGGGAAAAATTCCATTTTCTAGGTGAGACTGCAGGTTCAGAGCGTGGACAAGCCCTTGTACCGCGGCACGTATCACTGCTTCCAGTCCATCGTCCGTCAGGAATCGGTGAGTAGGATGAATGACGAGAGATCCTTATGACTTCTTTGAAAGCTCAACAGGCTGGTTTTGCACTGATCTCACAGACAAGACAAAAACTGATCATACACTGCAAAAACAAAAAAAAGCTTATCTTACTTAGTATTTTTGTCTTGTTTCTAAATATCAAAAAGGGCTGCCCCCTAATAGTCGACTAATCGTTAGTCGACCAGAAGAGGCTTCGTTGACCAACATTTTTTTAGTCGCAGGGAAAAAAATGGTAATACAGTGCATCCGGCAGGACGTCCAAACGCTCGCCTATCAATCATCCACCACAAATATGGCTTATCATCTGAAATAAGTATTAGCAACTTTACATGGTCGCTCAATCTAATGTTAAGCTAGAGAAATGTCCACTATGCAAGTGTCTGTGTGGAAGCTGAACATTAGCGCTCATACAGAAGAGTAATACATCTTTCAAATCTGTATAGACTCTGTGTTTATTTGTGTGCACGCACAATAACAACAAATCACGCTTTCGTGAAATAATGAAAGCGAACAGGATGCGCTTTCTGCCATCTCGGTCTCTGTGAACTTGAGCACGAAACTCCGTGTATATCTTTGCCTTACAGACATATAAAATATATCTATAGAGAGGGAAATGTCTACTTTCAAATGAACCAATTCAAATGGAAAACAAATATTCTCAGAATATGTAATCCATGTGAAACATGCATACAGGTGCATCACTACTGCGGAGACGACGAGTCGTGTCGCCGACTTCATCTCTTAAACCGAGAACAAAGAAAGCACTAGTTTATCAGTGAATTATTAAAATGTTAATGCAGCCTCCTTACTGTTTTCCCCTGACACGTTCATAATCATAGCTTCTGCGGTGCGCTGTGGCAAGCTTTATGAGTGCGCTCGAGCGCTTATTAGGCTATGATTTATTAATAAACGTGCGATTAGTCGACTAATGCTTAAAATGAACGACTTAGTCGAGGGCAGCCCTATTAAGATGCATTTACTTGGTAAGCAAAACTACTAAAAATTTTACAAGTAAAATTACATGCCAGTGGGGTAAAGTAAAATTCTCGTTTTAAGAATATTTTACACCACTGGCAGATAATTTTACCCGTTTACTAGAAACAAGACAAACATACTAAGATAAGCATTTTTTTTGCAGTGTATCAATAATTTATCTGATTTCTTGAAAAGAGAAAGTCATTTCAGAGGGGGAACTCATTTTGATGAAAAATTAAGACACTAAAAAAAATTGTCCTTTAGCATCCATGGAATCTCTGTGTTTATTTGTGTGCACGCACAATAACAACAAATCACGCTTTCGTGAAATAATGAAAGCGAACAGGATGCGCTTTCTGCCGTCTCGGTCTCTGTGAACTTGAGCACGAAACTCCGTGTATATCTTTGCCTTACAGACATATAAAATATATCTATAGAGAGGGAAATGTCTACTTTCAAATGAACCAATTCAAATGGAAAACAAATATTCTCAGAATATGTAATCCATGTGAAACATGCATACAGGTGCATCACTACTGCGGAGACGACGAGTCGTGTCGCCGACTTCATCTCTTAAACCGAGAACAAAGAAAGCACTAGTTTATCAGTGAATTATTAAAATGTTAATGCAGTCTCCTTACTGTTTTCCCCTGACACGTTCATAATCATAGCTTCTGCGGTGCGCTGTGGCAAGCTTTATGAGTGCGCTCGAGCGCTTATTAGGCTATGATTTATTAATAAACGTGCGATTAGTCGACTAATGCTTAAAATGAACGACTTAGTCGAGGGCAGCCCGCCCTATTAAGATGCATTTACTTGGTAAGCAAAACTACTACTTAAAATTTTACAAGTAAAATTACATGCCAGTGGGGTAAAGTAAAATTCTCGTTTTAAGAATATTTTACACCACTGGCAGATAATCTTACCCGTTTACTAGAAACAAGACAAACATACTAAGATAAGCATTTTTTTTGCAGTGTATCAATAATTTATCTGATTTCTTGAAAAGAGAAAGTCATTTCAGAGGGGGAACTCATTTTGATGAAAAATTAAGACACTAAAAAAAATAGTCCTTTAGCATCCATGGAATCTTCATATTGGATTAAAAAAGAAAAAAAAGAAAGTTTCCAAATGGGGATTTTCAGTGATGCCATAGAAGAACCATTTTTGGTTCCCCAAAGAACCTACAAGTGGACAGATCTAAAAGTGAAGAACATCTTAATAATCCAAAGAACCTTTTCCACTTTAAAGAACCTTGGAATGGAAAGGTTCCACAGATGTTAAAGGTTCATCTACACCAATAAAGAACCTTTATTTTTAAAAGTGTATAGTGGAAAATGGTTCTTTAGATCATTAAAATGTCCTTCACAATAATAGTTCTTTAAACAACTGTTCACTGCAAGGTGCTTCATGAATTACTACATGAATTAATTAGGTGCTACATGAATGAATCAGCTGATATTGATTTGATTAGAAGTGCATGTGCTCAAGGTTCAGTAACGCTGAGATAAATGTAAATATTAGTAACTTGGAGTAGCAATATGTGCTCTTAAAGTACTGCTATGCACTTTTTTAAAGGGGTAAATAAAGTGCAAAGTTTTCTTATTAAAAATGAAAATTCTGCCATTAATTACTCACCCTCATGTCGTTCCAAACCTGTAAGACCTTTGTTCATCTTCAGAACACAAATTAAGATATTTGTAATGAATTCCAAGAGCTCTCTGACCCTGCATAGACAGCAAGGATCCTAACACGATCAAGGCTCAGAAACATAGCAAGGACATCGTTAAAATAGTCCATGTGACATCAGGGGTTCAACCGTAACTTTACGAAGCTACAAGAATACTTTTTGTGCGCAAAGAAAACTAAAATAACGACATAGAATGAACGGAGTTCTTACGGGTTTGGAACGTCTTGAGGGTGAGTAATTAATGACAGAATTTTCAATTTTGTGTGAGGCGCAGCGGCCGGATTCATCCAGTGTGTGATCTGCTGCCCGATGGAGCTAGCCAAGACCCGCATGCAGATGCAGGGAACGGGCGAGAAGAGCGCCTCCAGGAAGATGTACAGGAACTCTCTGGACTGCCTGATCCGCATCCACCGGAAGGAGGGAGTCCGAGGAATAAACCGAGGAATGGTGACCACCGTCATCCGCGAGACGCCTGGATTTGGCATCTACTTCCTTGCCTACGATACACTGACGCGTGCGCTGGGCTGCGACGCTGACGCCGACTACATCATTCCCAAGCTGCTCCTGGCGGGTGGCATGTCGGGAATGGCGTCCTGGATCTCCACTTATCCTGTGGACGTCATCAAGTCCCGCCTCCAGGCGGACGGAGTGGGTGGAGCCAACAGGTACGACGGCATCGTGGACTGCGTCCGTCAGAGCTGGCGGCGGGAAGGATGGAGAACCTTCACTCGAGGCCTGACGTCGACTCTCTTGAGAGCGTTTCCAGTCAACGCCACAACATTCGCCACCGTCACACTCTTCCTCATGTACATGCGCGAGAACGACGACAGCATGAAGGACTGCGAACCCATGCAGCCCAACCTGCAGCACAGCAGCCTGTGACTCGAAGATCTGAAGACTTGAATCTTCTTGAGATGGAAACCACAGATTCACTGCCCCGATAAACCTCCTCCTGACTCTGTCTAATAGAGAGAGAAAAGGTCAGCGAACGCAAAGGCTGAACAATGACCTTACATTATCTTAACCACTTTATGTTTAATGGACCGTACCGCTGAATTATTGTGATGAATGAGTGTCCACTGGGTTCGAGGATGCCCAGATCAGCATCTGTAGAAACGTCTGATGAAGGACCAGAGCGACGTACCGCAGGAGATTTGGACATCGATGATGGGATCATTTTAAAACACTTAACGTGGCTTAAAGACAGTGTTTTTGAAAGACCAAACTCAGTAAACCCATTAATAAAGCATACTAATTACAGACAAGCAGATGAGCCCAGAATACGAATGCAATGCGTTTAATTAGGTGTTAAGCATTTTCCTCCCATATAACATTATAAAGAAAACGCTTAACGTGGCTTAATGCGTTAAGAGTGTTTTTGAAAGACCAAACTCAGTAAACACATTATTAATAAAGCATACTATGTACAGACAAGCAGAGCCTATAATAAAAGTTTTAATGCATCCACATTGATGTTTTCCTATGGGAAGAAAACGCTTAACGTGTTATTAAACGCATTGTGTTCCTATCCTGGACTCATCTGCTTGTCTGTACATAGTATGATTTATTAATAACCTGCTTACAGAGTTAGGTCTTATAAAAACACCGTCTTAACTCATTAAGTCTTTTAGAATGTCCCTCAATGATCTTGTATGAGAGAACTGTGACACGTCTGCAAGTTATTTATCCATGCATCCTAACCCTAACCCGGTCCAAAATAATGTGCAAAATTGTACCTTTAACGATGCAACAGCGTGTGACTGTGACAGAACTGTTCAGGGGACAAATCTGTACCTTATTTACACCTAAAAGGTGAATATTATACAATTCATAAGGCTTCAAGGTCATGGCTTCAGTTTCCAGGAAAAGCAAGAGCTGATGAAATGTAAATGTGTACTTTGAATGCACTGTAAGTCGCTTTAGATAAAAGTGTCTGCCGAGGAATAAACCGAGGAATGGTGACCACCGTCATCCGCGAGACGCCTGGATTTGGCATCTACTTCCTCGCCTACGATACACTGACGCGTGCGCTGGGCTGCGACGCTGACGCCGACTACATCATTCCCAAGCTGCTCCTGGCGGGTGGCATGTCGGGAATGGCGTCCTGGATCTCCACTTATCCCGTGGACGTCATCAAGTCCCGCCTCCAGGCGGACGGAGTGGGTGGAGCCAACAGGTACGACGGCATCGTGGACTGCGTCCGTCAGAGCTGGCGGCGGGAAGGATGGAGAACCTTCACTCGAGGCCTGACGTCGACTCTCTTGAGAGCGTTTCCCGTCAACGCCACAACATTCGCCACCGTCACACTCTTCCTCATGTACATGCGCGAGAACGACGACAGCATGAAGGACTGCGAACCCATGCAGCCCAACCTGCAGCACAGCAGCCTGTGACTCGAAGATCTGAAGACTATATTTACGCTAGGAAATTTACAAAATATCTTCAAGGAACATGATCTTTACTTAATATCCTAATGATTTTTGGCGTAAAAGAGAAATGTATAATTGTGACCCATACAATGCATTGTTGGCTATTGCTACAAATATACCCCAGCGACTTAACACTGCTTTTGTGCTGCAGGCTCACACACACACACACACACAAATAAATATTATATATATATATATATATATATATATGCAGGTGTGCATTAAAACCTTTAAAGTCAGTTTAATCACCATTCTATATTAATGAGCTGCTTTTATTAATGCACAGAGATCGGAGATTGCGCACAGAAACTTGCTGTCAATGCTGACTTTTAATAAAACAGCTATACTGAATCCTGAATTGCTACACTATATTTTCTCAGCAATGGGGGGTAAAATCGCTGATTTTGAAGTAAAACTCACAGCTTCATTGTTTGTAGAGAGAGATGCACAGACTCAGGTAACTATCACACATGCAACTTCATTCAATCTCTCTCTCTCTCTCTCTCTCTCTCACTCTCTCTCAATCAATCAATCAATCAATCAATCAAAATAGCCATATTTGAGGGGTAAAGTTGAGTAGTTTGCATCTCTGGATATAGCTGTCGGTTGACTAGTATTAAATGATTTGCTACTTCATCTTACCTCACTCTCAACATTAAATTGACGTTTTGTGCTGAAAATCGCGCTTTGCTTCTGTGAACAGTGAAGCCCGCCTACTTTGATTTGATTGGCTATCTCAATTATTTTTGACATTGACGAGCGCTGTTAGACCGCTGAGCAGGCCAGGCAGAAAATGTCACTTTGAAACCTTTTTGTCATCCTAAAAAATAGGGATGTAACGATTCACTCAACTCCCGATTCGATTCACTATTTTGATTTCACGTTTTGATTTTCTCACAATTTCCACACACACAAATAAATATTATATATATATATATATATATATATATATGCAGGTGTGCATTAAAACCTTTAAAGTCAGTTTAATCACCATTCTATATTAATGAGCTGCTTTTATTAATGCACAGAGATCGGAGATTGCGCACAGAAACTTGCTGTCAATGCTGACTTTTAATAAAACAGCTATACTGAATCCTGAATTGCTACACTATATTTTCTCAGCAATGGGGGGTAAAATCGCTGATTTTGAAGTAAAACTCACAGCTTCATTGTTTGTAGAGAGAGATGCACAGACTCAGGTAACTATCACACATGCAACTTCATTCAATCTCTCTCTCTCTCTCTCTCTCTCTCACTCTCTCTCACTCAATCAATCACTCAA
>NW_015506429.1:159553-171555 GCF_001515645.1 Sinocyclocheilus grahami | reverse complement strand
TCAATCAATCAATCAATCAATCAATCAATCAATCAATCAATCAATCAATCAATCAATCAATCAATCAATCAATCAATCAATCAATCAATCAATCAATCAATCAATCAATCAATCAATCAATCAATCAATCAATCAATCAATCAATCAATCAATCAATCAATCAATCAATCAATCAATCAATCAATCAATCAATCAATCAATCAATCAATCAATCAATCAATCAATCAATCAATCAATCAATCAATCAATCAATCAATCAATCAATCAATCAAAATAGCCATATTTGAGGGGTAAAGTTGAGTAGTTTGCATCTCTGGATATAGCTGTCGGTTGACTAGTATTAAATGATTTGCTACTTCATCTTACCTCACTCTCAACATTAAATTGACGTTTTGTGCTGAAAATCGCGCTTTGCTTCTGTGAACAGTGAAGCCCGCCTACTTTGATTTGATTGGCTATCTCAATTATTTTTGACATTGACGAGCGCTGTTAGACCGCTGAGCAGGCCAGGCAGAAAATGTCACTTTGAAACCTTTTTGTCATCCTAAAAAATAGGGATGTAACGATTCACTCAACTCCCGATTCGATTCACTATTTTGATTTCACGTTTTGATTTTCTCACAATTTCTTTTTTTTAACAAAATGAGATTGAAGACATTATACAGTAAATGAAAAGGTGTCATTTGATTAGGGTATTGCTGCACGTTTCTTTGTGAAATTGAAATTTTAAATCAAATAAGTTACACAAATAAAATAAATCTCTTCATATAAACAAACTAAGGCTTTGTCTGTGCTCTTTCCTTTTAACATTAGAGGCAACCACTGCATTTTAATCACGATCCAAACAAAGATGCTGCACACATGCAACATGAGCAGTTTTTAATCTAAATTAGACTTATAATTTCGAAATTTGAATCAAAAACAGATTGGTCTGACTTTAGTTTTGTGAAACTATACATAAAACCTGAAAGAAACGGCAGACGAGCTGAATGAGACGCAGATTCACTCTCTACCAGCAGGTGGCGCTCATGAACAGCAATGATACAGTGTTTCCTGGGTTACCGCTGTAAACAAAGCAGAGCTGTGCTTATGAACAGTCAGTTCCCCTCAGCGATACATTCATATAAACTCCTACTCCAATTGTATCGCGATTTGCTAAGCATCTCAACCGATTTGAATCGTCACATATTGTAATCAATTTTCAACCGGCTTGTGGTTCATCGTTACATCCCTACTAAAAACAGAGCGCTGCGTAATGGAGTGCAGCAGATCAGTGCACGAGTTTCAGATACTGGGGGGACAGATTGGCCATTTCTAATTATTTGGGGGGATATGGTGGTTACGGCCCTGACGCACATTAATAAAGCACACCTGCTGTTCAGGAGCATCGGATGTGAATGAGCGCACCTGTTGATCATGTGACTGACGGAGCTGAAGTGATGGCACATGTTCAGCGCGCTGACGTAGCTCACGTGAGGCAGCGTCAGGTAGAACTGGAGAGCCTGCTGCCGGTGACCTTTGACCTCTAGGGGCACGCTGATGGCCTGACCTTTCCTCTGCTCCACCTGTGCGAGTTCGGTCAGTAGAGCGGCGGTGTCGTCTGGACCGTTGCTGACCAGCAGCCGCACGCCGGCCTTCACCAGCGCCGCCAACGTCCCGTCGTAACAGCGGCTGCGCTGAAACACTCGCACCATCTCGCCTGAGAACAACATGCGCACACAGACATCACGTGATCAGAACGACATTCTCAGGAACATTCACACAATCCGAAGAAAGAAAGATGAAACTAGGGATGATTGATATTATCGGAACGTTATCGGAATTGACCGATAATGGCTTAAAATGTAAACATCGGCCACAATCCAAAAAAAAGGGCAAAACTAGGGATGCACGATATTATCGGAACGTTATCGGAATCGACCGATAATGGCTTAAAATGTAAACATCGGCCACAATCCAAAGAAAGAAAGATGAAACTAGGGATGCACGATGTTATCAGAATGTTACTGGAATCGACCGATAATGGCTTAAAATGTAAATATCGGCCACAATCCAAAGAAAGAAAGATTAAACTAGGGATGCACGATGTTATCAGAATGTTATTGGAATCGACCGATAATGGCTTAAAATGTAAATATCGGCCACAATCCAAAAAAAAAGGCAAAACTAGGGATGCACGATATTATCGGAACGTTATCGGAATCGACCGATAATGGCTTAAAATGTAAACATCGGCCACAATCCAAAAAAAAGGGCAAAACTAGGGATGCACGATATTATCGGAACGTTATCGGAATCGACCGAT
Source organism: Sinocyclocheilus grahami (assembly GCF_001515645.1). Lineage (NCBI taxonomy): Eukaryota > Metazoa > Chordata > Actinopteri > Cypriniformes > Cyprinidae > Sinocyclocheilus > Sinocyclocheilus grahami. The sequence goes on along the minus strand of NW_015506429.1, from coordinate 169,250 downwards.
AATGGCTTAAAATGTAAACATCGGCCACAATCCAAAAAAAAGGGCAAAACTAGGGATGCACGATATTATCGGAACGTTATCGGAATCGACCGATAATGGCTTAAAATGTAAACATCGGCCACAATCCAAAGAAAGAAAGATGAAACTAGGGATGCACGATGTTATCAGAATGTTACTGGAATCGACCGATAATGGCTTAAAATGTAAATATCGGCCACAATCCAAAGAAAGAAAGATGAAACTAGGGATGCACGATGTTATCAGAATGTTACTGGAATCGACCGATAATGGCTTAAAATGTAAATATCGGCCACAATCCAAAGAAAGAAAGATTAAACTAGGGATGCACGATGTTATCAGAATGTTATTGGAATCGACCGATAATGGCTTAAAATGTAAATATCGGCCACAATCCAAAGAAAGAAAGATGAAACTAGGGATGCACGATGTTATTGGAACGTTTGGAATGGCTTAAAATGTAAACATCGGCCACAATCCCAAAAAAAAGGCAAGACTAGGGATGCACGATGTTATTGGAACGTTTGGAATGGCTTAAAATGTAAACATCGGCCACAATCCCAAAAAAAAGGCAAGACTAGGGATGCACGATGTTATTGGAACGTTTGGAATGGCTTAAAATGTAAACATCGGCCACAATCCCAAAAAAAAGGCAAGACTAGGGATGCACGATGTTATTGGAACGTTTGGAATGGCTTAAAATGTAAACATCGGCCACAATCCCAAAAAAAAGGCAAGACTAGGGATGCACGATGTTATTGGAACGTTTGGAATGGCTTAAAATGTAAACATCGGCCACAATCCCAAAAAAAAGGCAAGACTAGGGATGCACGATGTTATTGGAACGTTTGGAATGGCTTAAAATGTAAACATCGGCCACAATCCCAAAAAAAAGGCAAGACTAGGGATGCACGATGTTATTGGAACGTTTGGAATGGCTTAAAATGTAAACATCGGCCACAATCCCAAAAAAAAGGCAAGACTAGGGATGCACGATGTTATTGGAACGTTTGGAATGGCTTAAAATGTAAACATCGGCCACAATCCCAAAAAAAAGGCAAGACTAGGGATGCACGATGTTATTGGAACGTTTGGAATGGCTTAAAATGTAAACATCGGCCACAATCCCAAAAAAAAGGCAAGACTAGGGATGCACGATGTTATTGGAACGTTTGGAATGGCTTAAAATGTAAACATCGGCCACAATCCCAAAAAAAAGGCAAGACTAGGGATGCACGATGTTATTGGAACGTTTGGAATGGCTTAAAATGTAAACATCGGCCACAATCCCAAAAAAAAGGCAAGACTAGGGATGCACGATGTTATTGGAACGTTTGGAATGGCTTAAAATGTAAACATCGGCCACAATCCCAAAAAAAAGGCAAGACTAGGGATGCACGATGTTATTGGAACGTTTGGAATGGCTTAAAATGTAAACATCGGCCACAATCCCAAAAAAAAGGCAAGACTAGGGATGCACGATGTTATTGGAACGTTTGGAATGGCTTAAAATGTAAACATCGGCCACAATCCGAAGAAAGAAAGATGAAACTAGGGATGCACGATGTTATTGGAACGTTTGGAATGGCTTAAAATGTAAACATCGGCATCGGCCCATGAAAAATTATGCCAATATGTCCTGCCGATAAGATGAATAAACTACATGTGCTCAGGGTGTGCTAGCAATACAATCATGTCAGCAGTGCGGTCATTCTTGAAGCAAACTTTTGTCAGAATGGTGATTAGATTCACTGTTTTGGATCGCCATATTTAATCTGAGAAAGCAATTAGGCAAACACAGAATGACGCGTCTGGTGTGTGATAGAGTCAACAGATGGCCTATTCCTAACCCTAACCCTAATGCCCATCCGGTAAGGCCTTTTATTTACTTGGGGGCGCTGTTGGCCTACTTGTATTAAAATGAAAGTAAAATACACAAATAACATTAAGATTGGGTTCGATTAAATAAAGCAGTAATTTATGTCAAAGTCATTAGTATGTTTTGATTTAAAGGTCAGAAGCTATAGCTTACATGAATAAAATCACAAACACGACACTTGTAAATTAAATTATTTTTATATATAAAGATTTATTCATTAACGTGTGATATATTTTTTCCAAGCAGATTATGAAAAGATTTTCAGAATTTTTACAACTCTTTTGCTTTAGACCATCTACATCTAAATGTTAAATCTTCAATTAAAACGTTACCTGCATCTGCCTGAAGAAAAAAAAATGCAGTAATTGGTTTATAGTTTATTTATAGTTATTTTCAAAGCTTTCAATGTACTCTTATTATAAAATAACTTTTTTTTTATTCTAGCAATTAAGTTTTTGTTAAAAACTAACCAAAATTTAAAAAATAATTAGTTTATAATCTCTGCAGAGGAGAGACTTGGTGTTTTTTCCAAACAAAGGAAATATATCGGTATATTGGAACGTTTGGAATGGCTTAAAATGTAAACATCGGCATCGGCCCATGAAAAATTATGCCAATATGTCCTGCCGATAAGATGAATAAACTACATGTGCTCAGGGTGTGCTAGCAATACAATCATGTCAGCAGTGCGGTCATTCTTGAAGCAAACTTTTGTCAGAATGGTGATTAGATTCACTGTTTTGGATCGCCATATTTAATCTGAGAAAGCAATTAGGCAAACACAGAATGACGCGTCTGGTGTGTGATAGAGTCAACAGATGGCCTATTCCTAACCCTAACCCTAATGCCCATCCGGTAAGGCCTTTTATTTACTTGGGGGCGCTGTTGGCCTACTTGTATTAAAATGAAAGTAAAATACACAAATAACATTAAGATTGGGTTCGATTAAATAAAGCAGTAATTTATGTCAAAGTCATTAGTATGTTTTGATTTAAAGGTCAGAAGCTATAGCTTACATGAATAAAATCACAAACACGACACTTGTAAATTAAATTATTTTTATATATAAAGATTTATTCATTAACGTGTGATATATTTTTTCCAAGCAGATTATGAAAAGATTTTCAGAAATTTTACAACTCTTTTGCTGTAGACCATCTACATCTAAATGTTAAAATTTCAATTAAAACGTTACCTGCATCTGCCTGAAGAAAAAAAAATGCAGTAATTGGTTTATAGTTTATTTATAGTTATTTTCAAAGCTTTCAATGTACTCTTATTATAAAATAACTTTTTTTTTATTCTAGCAATTAAGTTTTTGTTAAAAACTAACCAAAATTTAAAAAATAATTAGTTTATAATCTCTGCAGAGGAGAGACTTGGTGTTTTTTCCAAACAAAGGAAATATATCGGTATCGGCCAAAATGAGTTGAAAAATATCGGTATATCGGATGTGCATTAAATATATATTATTAGCCTAAATAAGCTAATGAAATATACAATTACTGTAACTGTGAAAGGTTATGTAAGCTGGCTAACTTACTTTTACAACTTCCCTTACAAATATCAACCATAGCCTATGGTATTAAAATTAATTAATTAAATACATTTATTATACTGTATAAAAACAAAAAAATGGTTACTATAGTTGAACCATGCACAAATTAAACATGGATTTACTACACTAACCATAGTATTTGTACAACTGTGGTTATACAAATGGTAATCAATACAGCAAAAAAAGTTTTTTAATTTTGTTGTGGTATGTACTTGCGTGTTTCTTTTTTTCTGTTGTGGGGATTTGCAGCACGTGTTGTCAAACTGATGAAGATGTTTTCTTAATTTGCTGGTGCTTTTTCTATTTGCATGTGCTTTCTGAAGTTGCAGTGCGTTGAGCTCTCTCGGCCACCGTACTTTTGGCTTGTAAACGCTGCTTGATCTGTGCAGATTTCTCTCCTGATTCAGACCAGAACACTTTTTCACTGGAAGAAGCCTTATTATGGACTCGTATTTTAGTTAAAATCATCTTAATGTATTTGTTTCAGCTTTTGTCTTCTCCAGAAAAAAGGCACACGTCGCCCGAGAGAAACCTGACATTTCACTGTTATGACATTTTGATTAAAACAAGGTAAAAAAAAACAAAACATGCATGGATGAAACTTTCACAATAAGATCAAAAACATGCATTTAGAAAATAGATATTGAATTTATTTCATCCTTTAAAGCAGGGGTGCCCAACCCTGCTCCTGGCCATCGACTGTCCTGCAAAGTTCAGCTCCAACCCTAATCAAACACACCTGAAGCAACTAATTAGGGTCTTTAGGATCACTTAAAAATTAAAGGCAGGTGTGTTTGATTAGAGTTGGAGCTGAACTTTGCAGGACAGTCAATCGCCAGGAGCAGGGTTGGGCACCCCTGCTTTAAAGGATAAGCCCACTTCCAGAATAAAAATTTCCTGGATTTTTCTCCATATAGTGGACTTCAATGGTGGCCAATCATTTAAAGTCTAAAATGCAGTTTCAATGCAGCATCAAAGAGCTCTACATGATCCCAGCCGAGGAATAAGGGCCTTATCTTTCGAAACGATCGGTCATTTTCTGAAAAAAAAAATAAATCTAAATTTTAACCTCAAATGCTGGGCTTGCTCTAGCTTTGTTTTTCTCAAAAAACTATTTCTTTGCGACTGAAGAAAGAAAGACATGAACATCTTGGTTGATATAGGGGTGAGTAAATTATCAGGAACTTTTTATTCTGGAAGTGGACTTATCCTTTAAGTGCTTCTGATGGTGTAAACATGTTCTCACCAGGTTTGGCGCGGTCTCTCTCGATGATCAGACACACGCGCTCGAACGCCGCCTGCAGCCCCTGCATTCTGTCCTGCAGCCGTCTGCGGTTCTGGACGCTGGCGAGCTCGGACTCGCTCTGCCGCTCCACTGCCATGCGGTTGCTCACGATGAAGTCTGAGCTGATCAGAGAGCAGACGTGAACCTGCAGGCCGTGTCGCAGACGCAGACGGGACACGACCTCTGACCCCCCGCTGATGCAGCGGCTGTCCACTAGCACTCTCAGAGGAGCGTCTGCGGCCGGCGGGATCTGCGTCTGCGCAGTCACTGCAGTCCCCTGCAGACGCGAACACAACACACATCAGACACCTGAGATCAGCTCATGACACGAGGAGCGTTTCAACCATGCAAATCAGACGGTTCATCACGATACAAACTGGGGTTTAAAAGAATTAATATTCACTCTTATTACTGATTTAACTGCACTGGCTAGGGCTGGACGATATGGCCAAAAATTCATATCTCTGTATTTTTTTGGCTGATTTGCGATATACGGTCGTATATATCTCGGTATTTTTGTATTCCGCTACAATAAAAAAAATAAATAAATATGTTCAACAAAACAATACATATTAAAGGCTATGAAAACAAAGTGAATGTAACCATGTAGGCATATATTATGTGCAAAAAAGGGTCAAAATCACATTTCATTCTAACATTGCAATCTAAAAACAAAAATAAGGCTTTTAAAGCAGAAGTTAAATTCACTAAACTAAAAATGAAAATAAATTAGAACAAAAGCACAGACTCGATTACCCAATAACATTCACTTTACCGTCAGTGCTATCATAAAAATACACTTACTAGTTGGTTTAAAATTCTACAAATGTCACATTATTGTCCAACTACACATATTTCAGCAAAATATATATTTTATAGAATTATTGTGCTTGGTTAACTGAAGTCTGTGAAGTTTAGCGGAGAATCCCAAAGCAGAAGGCTCATGCACTCCTGACAGAAAAATGGAAATATTTCCATGACTTTCTAACATTTACAGACGCAGAATAATACCGGTGAAATGTAAGTTCTGCATTCAGGAAGACAGCACATCTCAAACACATTAAACAGCGCGAGTAACGTCTCTGTCAGCTGCACACGAGCTGCTTTAAACGATTCCAAACTATAACTATACGATATGGATACATAGCTGTGATGATATATTTGAAAAATATTTAAATTTTTAATTAGATCACAAATGCAACCAAAATAAAACAAAGGAATCGTTCACATTCTGTCATCATTTACTCTCCCTCAAGTTGTTCCAAACCTGTATTTGGAGTTTCTTCTGTTGAACATAGAAGAAGATATTTTGAAAAATGTTGGGAACCAAACAGTTGACGGTACCCATTGACTTTCACAATAAGGAAAAAAAATACTATGGAAGTCAATGGCTACCGTCAACTGTTTGGTTTCATTTTTGGGTGAACGATCACTTTATCATTTAAATGGAACTCTCTGAAAACTGCAAATCCTGTGTCCCATTTGTGACATTAACGAGAAAAAAAGCACTTTAGTTTTCTTAAATAATATCATCATCAAGCATCTGATGAAGCTCATCATTGGTTTGTGAAACATACAAATGTCAAGGTCTTTCAGTCTCCTCTAAAATGTAAACACAACAAAATGAGGTTCTCCAGTTGTGGAAAAAATACATAAAAAAAATCGATACATAAATACATAAAGGTATATACTGTATAAAGATATAATAAAGATATGAAATATTTGACGACAGCTTGATGATGCAGATGTGGCTAATAAAAGTGTCAAAATGGCATCTTAAAAATATATATTAATATTTTTTACGTATTGCATCAACACATCATATCATTAGACACAGGGCTGGGCAATTTTATATTATTTCTAAACACATATGATATATTTTGTATGTGGATATGATATGTTTAAGACAAGTTTGTACAATTTTTGCGTTCATGTTTTCATCTGTTCTGCAAAGATATTTAAGAAGTGAATTTGTTTTACATTCAAAGCAGTCATAAGCAGCACAGGTATATTTGTAGCAATAGCCAACAATACATTGTATGGGTCACAATTATACATTTCTCTTTTATGACAAAAATCATTAGGATATTAAGTAAAGATCATGTTCCATGAAGATATTTAGTAAGTTTCCTACCGTAAATATATCAAAACTTAATGTTTGATTAGTAATATGCATTGCTAAGAACTTCATTTGGACAACTTTAAAGATGATTTTCTCAATATTTAGATTTTTTTGCACCCTCAGATTCCAGATTTTCAAATATTGTCCTATCCTAACAAACCATACATCAATGGAAAGCTTATTTATTCAGCTTTCACGTGATGTATAAATCTCAATTTCACAAAATTGACCCTTATGACTGGTTTTGTGCTCCAGGGTCACATATGTGCTGCACTTGGAAAATAACTTCCTTTTTTTTCATAAATATATGAAAGAGGAAGTTACTTGACTCATGTTGCCCTGCCCTAATTAGGTTACAGCTCTAATTGAAACACACTGATCTGGGAACATAGCTGCTGTGAGCTCATGTGATTCTCACCTGCTTCTCCGGGAGGAAGTCGAGCTCGTCTGACAGCGCCGCCTGATCGCTGAGTCTCTGCCGCTTCCTGTCGTCTCGATCCGTCGGTCCGGAGGCGCTTTGGAGACGCTGCGGGTCTGTAAACACAGAGCCTGTCTGCTCTTCCTCCTCCTCACTGGAGTCCTGGACCCGGATGATCCGCGAGCGTTTGCTCTGCCCGTTCCTCTCTGACTGGACTCCTCTGATCTGGACTCTGCGGCGCGTGGCGTACTGTTTCCTCCCGTCGACGTACGAGTCTTCATGGATCACCTCCACAGGCTCTTCATCACCGCCACTCTCACCCTCCTCATCCTCACTCCCATGAACCACAAAGCTGTCCTCGCCGTACGTCTCGTCCTGTTCTGGGATCTGAAGCACCGGCAGCACAAACACGGAGTCTCCATTAAAACTGACTCAATAGCTATGCTTCCATCCATCTATTGTTATGCGCATATAAAAATGTTGAATGTAAACGCCAAGATGTGCATCAATTCTAAAAATGCACATAAAAAAAACTCTGAAAGCAGTGACAGCATTTATTGTGTTTCGTCTGCTCGCTCTGAGGCGCAAATTATTATATTCAGTGGCTTCTCCTACTTTTCTTAGTGATATTTAGTGCCAGTTTATCAGGAAGTGACGGTTTTGTTCTCTGACTCGTTGGATGGAAACGGTGCTTTATTCGCAGATGTCTTATGCGATGTTTTTGCGCAGAAGTTAAATTTGAATCTTTGGATGGAAGCATAGCTAATGACAAACCAAAACAAGTTGTCATGATGTGTTTTCAACAGCTGATGTTTGAGAGTCTCAATATCTTTAATACAGCAGCTCACCTGTGAGAAGATATCCACGCTATGTTTGGGTTTATACGTCATTCGGTCCCGGTTCTGCACCGCTGGACTCCTCACAGACTTCAGATAGAACGCCTGCATCTCAGAGTCTGACCATGAGAAGACGACACATAGAAATTAAAATAAATCTCATTTAATATTTAATCTGAGAAGCACATTTATTATAGGGAGAGATTAAATACATTCAAATGTTTGGGGTCGGTCAGATTTTTTAATGTTTTTTTTTTTAATGCTCACCAAAGCTGCATTTATTTGATAAAAAATTCAGTAAAAAAGTGAAATATTACAATGTATAACAGCTGTTTTCTCTGTGAATCTCTGTTAAACTGTAATGTATGTCTGTGATGCGCAGCTGTATTTTCAGCATCATTCCTCCAGTCTTCAGTGTCACATGATCTTCAGAAATCAGTATAATATGCTGATCTGCTGCTCCAGAAACATTTCTGATTATTATCAATGTTGAACACAGTCGTGCTGCACAATATTTTTGTGGAAACCGTGATGCATTTTATTTTTCAGGATTCACAGCTGAATAGAAAGTTCAAAAGAACAACATTTATTTGAAATTGAAATGTAACATTATAAATGTTTTTATTGCACTTTTGATCAGTTTAATGCGTCCTTGCTGAATATCGTCTGAGCGGCGGTGTTTGTGGCAGTGGAGCTTCAGATGGAGAAGCAGTGAATCTCACCGTTCAGACCCTGAGAGCATTGAGTCGTGTTCACCACAAACCCCTGCAGCGAGTGGTTATGTTCATCTCCTTCATCTTCATCGGAGGAAACATCTTCATCTTCAGAGAGCTCGGCCTCCTCATCCAGAAACTGCCGGCCCTCGCGACGGACCTTCTAGAAGACACAAGACGATAATCTAACACCTGACGCTCTGTCCGTATGATTTGATCATGTGACGTATTTGCATTTGAAAGCGCTCTATAAATAACTGTGACTTGACTTAACTTGACGTACATGAGGCTTCCTGACGTGACGCGGCTCTACAGCTCTGGGCTGATGAAGGGAGACGTCCTGAAAATCATCATCTGACAGCAGATCACCATCACTGTCCTCAGACTGAAGAATAGAAAGAGAGTAAATTAATTGATGGCTAAAGCACAGCGAACACATGCAGTGTGAGCAGCCGTACCGTGTTTAACGCAGCCGCACATTTCCGACGAGCTTGAACGGGAGAATCAACGTCACTGCAGATCTTTGACTGCTGCAGGAACACACACACACACACACACACACACACACACACACGTCACTTCCTGGGAAACTGGTGCAAAGTATCAATAATAAAATAAGAAGCTGCTGTTGTTGTTTTCCCGACATAATAAATAACGAAGAGCATGCAGATGAATAGAAATAAACACTAGTCATGCTTCCATCCACCTATTTTTATGCGCATTTTGGAATATCACATAAAAAAAAAACGGTGGATGGAAACGCCAAGATGTGCACAAATTGTAAAAAATGTGCATAAAAAAAACGTACGCACACAATTGAGTATGATAAACTTTTTATCCGATAAGAAAAAATGCGCATAAACTATAC